>NC_092630.1:34851447-35081229 GCF_039555335.1 Amphiura filiformis | reverse complement strand
GGAAATATACTTTTAGATAGCAAACACATAAATGTATCAATGTGGCCAAAATCTTGTGGCCACATGTGGATAAATACTACCTGATGAAACATGAGGACACAGACACTCACAGGTTTGTTATTATATCAGCTATATCTTTTTTTTTCTTTCTTCATTTAAAGGGTTAATAAAATATGCAATCACCAGCACAAAAGTTTATAAAGCCCCAGCTGATAGGATACTGTTTCACCCCGCTGACCCCATATGACCTTCGACCCCAGTTGACCTGTTGGATGACCTTTGACATTAATTAATTACCGGTAATTAATTTAATTTATTTATTTATATATTTATTTATTTTACTGACTACTCTTTCTTTCTTCCTTCATTTAATGGGTTAATATAACCCTCCCCCAAGCCATTGGATTCATACTTTGCATAGAGCAAGTGTAAGTTACCCTACTCATACATACAACATCAGCAAAGTTATAGTTAGACTGCTTTGCATTCCCTTTTAAATAAAAGTTCACACTCCTATGCCATTCCATGCATAAAATACATCCCCCACTGAGTGATTGCTCTGCCCAGAGAAAAAAAGGCGTTTTTTCTCGGTGGCGTGGCTCTCAGGGGACAGCGGTTTTCGGAGTGGGCTACCAAGATTTATAGCTGTTGGATCAGAAGAGAATACAGGGATGATAAATTAAAAAGGTCTACTAAAGTAGACTTAAGTTATAATCAATGAACTTTCAGATAGGAAACATAACTAAATATCCATTTGGCCAATACTATAATAACTAAAGACCAACTGGCACTTTGGATACATGATAACAGGTGTTTTACTACTAAAGGCACATTTAAGAATTAATTTTCGCTATTTAATAACTGCACTGTCCATACCAAGCTTAAATTAGCACGACCCGCCAACATGAAATAAGTACAGCTTGTCTGTACGCAGTACGATAATACTCAAACATATGAGGCCAGCACTAATAAGGAAGAAGAATTTACCACAACCATTTTGTCTCAGCATTTTGTACCACATTTCAGTCCACCCTCTCCAAGTATTTAATTTATCATATTTATCAAATTGTTTTTTACCAACATTCTTTTTATGTACAATTGTACATGACTCAAGTATAATAATGTAAATACACTTTAATATCATCCTCTATACCTGGGCTTTAATATAATACACAAGTTTTAGCAATGATATGTTAAAACTTCAGCAAGTTATAACTGTGCCTTTAATGAAACCACTTCTCTGAAGTGTCAAGGGTTAGCCATCTAACAGGTGATAAGAGATTTACTATGACATGTGATGTAGTACACAAAAGCATAATTCTGGGGTTGATAGCCAGAAATGCTCCCACAAAATGAGCACAAACTCGCCAGGGCACTATAGAAGATAGAGTCCATTATTAATCACAAAACACATTATGGAGGAAATATATTTTGAAGACCAAAGCAAGGAGCCAACTTTATGCTCATTTTGTGAGAGCTGGTCATACTGAGTTACAACTTTCTGGTTCTGAACCCTCGATATGAAAGTTTAGATTACCCAAGTTTGTCCCTTGCATGTGGAAAGCTATGATTCCTATCTACAAGGTGTCCTGAGGTGTCACAAAAAAATTGCAGTAAGCAAAACGGATAAATGCTTCAAATACTGTCTTTAACAAGTGGCTATTGAAAAATTTAACCTTTGACCACAAACACTGGCCAGTGACCATGCATCAGTGCAAGTTGTTATCAACATACTATGTTGCATGTAGCAGATATAAATTTTTAAAGCTTTTTTAAACTCTGACCGGAAATGACCCCTTAACGAACTTTAACCCCAATTCTGTGTGCACCCTTTAGACACTGGGTATAGCCGATACATATATGCAGGTGACGTCATTGTGCTATGCGGTAATTTGTGGCACAAGAAGCATTTTACAGGTATTTGGTTTTATACCAGTAATGCCCTCTTAATGACCTTTGACCTCAATTCTGTGTGCACCCTATAAACACTGGATATAGCCGATTCTTATGTGCAAGTGACGTCATTGTAGGATGTTGTATGTAGGAAGAAAAACAATTTTAGCTCAATTCACATTTTTGGCTTATTTGACCCCTCAGTGACATTTAACCCATTAAAAGTCAGGTGACATGTATGGTTGTGGTCAATGATGCTTGTGACCAAGTTAGGTCAAAATCGGCCGAAGCATGTCTGAGCTAGAGCAAAAAATGTGCATTTTGTTGCCAGAAAGAAGAATCGGATAGCATAAGAATACCTAGCGGCGGGGTGTAAACCCCCCAGCTAGGTAATGAAATGAAGTTTTGACACACACGTTCACCCGACAAACATAGGCTTGGAAAGATTTGCCTCAATTAACAGGGCATTGCGGACCAGACACCTGAATGGTTTTGGTATTATTATTTTTTTTAAAAAGGGGGAAGGATATTCGATCACCTAACCCAAGCTATCGTGCCCCCAGGCCATGGGGTCGGTAGATTTTGAAAGCAAAATTATGTAATATTTTCTTACCCTGGCTCTCATAATATGATTTCAATGTCCAAGACTCTTGTATTTCTTTCCACTCACTCTGCTTTCCACTCCCCACATGCGCTTCGGTTTGCTCATGTTGATTGATGTTGCCATTTTTAGCGACTTCTAATTTCTGTAATAAGCCCAAAATGACTCAAGAAAATCGTGTATGAGATATTTGGGCGCGATGACAACCATTTAGAGCATAGTTGGTCACTTCTGAAGTGGGCTGCTATCGCTATCTCCCGATATGTCGATATAATTATGTTCATCTTTTAGTGTGCTATTATTTTCTGATGCCCCAGAGTTCCATGTTGTCATAGCCCAACAAGCACTTCTTTTCGTATTTACAGGCACTTATTTTTATCAACAAAGATTGTGAAACTTTTGGTGGGATATTTATGTCTCTGGGCTAACTTTGATATAAAATTAGATCGATTGACCCCATATTTATTGGTCGAGCTATGAGTTTTAAAATATGGGACGAGTAGTCGAGTCCAATATCTTAAAACTCATAACGAGACCAATAAATATTGGGCGTTAAGCAACCAATTGTATCATTATTATATTTTGGATCCAATATTTTCAAACACTTGGATTCATCAATGTGAAATATTGAGCAACCATTATCATGATTATGAACGTGAAACAAAACTGCAGTCGTTGACAACTGATATTAACAATGTCATGTCTTGAAGAACTCGACACCTACGCCTGCTTTGGTATCAAACTATTACCAACCCCTGGGTTAGTGTCATGCATAACTGCAATTATTATTTCCATGTCAACTAACTTAAATAGTCTAATCTTGACGTTGAGTTGTCCTATACAAATAAAACACAATAATGTTAGTGTTAACATTCCGTAAATACATGCAGACAATAATTTGTCATGCCAAAGTATAACAAGACCGTTCTATGTAGTTTGAAGTATATGACTGCTAATCCGTACACATCATGGCTACAACCTGGGCAGCGTTCATTTTCGCCGCATGGAAGGGTCTCATCGCTAGATCGTTGTTTGTCATTCATGGCTTTATCACATTTTGGCGTGTTATCGATGTCTATGAGGACCCTTTGTACTCTCTTTTACTGGTTCCTTTGGTGCTCCTGCTCATCGAGTATCATGTCACTACAAAATACACTAGAACAGGCGAATGGAAATGGTAACTAGACTTTGTTTTATATATTGATACAAATCTTTAGGATTTTACTTTAATGGTAATTCGTTGTGGCATCAACAGTGTATACGGGGTTTGTTTGACAGAGACATGTCCGAGAGACATGTTCCAATCAAACTGAGAGATAATGTTTTACGTGTAAATCAATTTAATTACGGCATTTGTATATGGCATTTTGTATATTGACGAGGTTCCTTGAAAATTATCTCATTATTTTGCAGTAAGTTATTCAGTCACGGTGAATCTGGACATTCCTTTAAATATTAATTTGGACATGAGATTGGTGTTTGGATATGCGCAGTAAATAGAGAACCTTTTCGGCCTACACCTCATGCCTAGCACCCAGGCCTTGATATCTTCCTATGACTGGTCATTCCTGGTTATGCCTGAGTCAAAAAAAAAAGCGCAGTGATTTATAGTGCGCTACGCACAGGCACAACGCCTAGACGTTGATCCACAAGCCTCAGCACACTTTACAGGTTGTCGCTGACCACTACGGCCCCACATCATTCCATAAACCATTTAACAACAAATCAGGGACTTTTCTGCTTCAAGAGCGCACACCCTAGACATTCCACAAATAACCTTCGCAACCAGGATCAGCCTAACAATTTGTATAAACATACAAAAATAATGTAAAGCTATATCCAACTAGCCAACATTTCTATCACTGTGATATTTGATTGCTGAGAAAGGTTAGTACTATCCTTAAGTAGAGAAATTAGCTGCATATTTGAATGGGGGCTTCAACTTTGTCAATACTGCTGTTTTCGTCGTTTTTTGACAATTTATTTATTTCAAAAATACCTTGTCCTCCACTTTTAAGCAATTTATACATAATTTTTTTACACTTTCGCTGGGATCACTGAGTGGGCTTTTAATGGTGCGTTCCTTACCTTCATATTTACTTCCCCCACCCCCACCCCCTCCCGGCGTAAAATTCACCCTTCCTGCGAGGCTCTTGATTTATATAGCACCACCACCAATTACATCATCAACTGCCATTGACGTATTTTAATATTTGTATATTTTCAGGATTTGTCCCAGCCTCTTCTTGTACATACTTGGCGTAGTTCCCAGCTTATGGCTACTTCAACTTCATGAGTATAATTCAAGAGTGAAACATATGAAAATGTCAGGTTCGTGTGGTATCTACGTAGCCAATGCAACATTGGGAGACATACAAGGAGTAGGTAGTACCAGGGACATAACCAGGTGGGAGGGAACATATTTTCAGGTGGAATATTAACACGACAGCACAATTTTAGAGCATTTTCATTAAATTGTTTTAAGTTTTGACTCACGTGGAATCGTGAAATTTAATCTTCGACTGCTAGTCTCCGAAACGATATTGAAAGTCGAAAAAGATTTTTGAATGCTTCGTCCGAGGAATTCTCATCTGCCAAGTCCTTTCCCAAAGTGACAAAGTATCAAAGTCTATCTGCAAGGCTTCTGCATCAAAGTCGTTTACTATTTCCCTATAAATCACACAATCATCTGCGAAAAAACGCACTTGGGATGACAAATTTTCATGGAGGTCGTTAACAAAAACATAAAAATAACAGGGAGCCTACGACCGTCCCTTGGGAAACACCTGAGAGCACATGGACCCACTCAGAGTAGTCGCCACCCACAACGACTCTTTGCATTCTTTGGGGCAAGAAATTTGAAATCCAACGATGAGTGGTGTTATTTATACCAAAGTGATCTAATTTTAAAAGTAAACGAGGATGGGAAACAATATCAAAAGCCTTCGAGAGATCCATGATTAGGACATCAATTTTACGATGATCTAAGGACTGAGCAAAATTAAGGACTGTTTGTATGAGGTGGGTGTTGCGTGAGTGCTGCTACATGTGGATGTTATAAATATCTAAGTGGAACATGATGTTTGAATGAATAATGTGTTGCAGAATTTTGCAACTAATAGACGTTAAAGAAACGAGTCTGTAATTTGCTGGCTTTGAAATTCGGAACCAATTGAATTCGGTGTTGAAATGAGCAAAATTGTCAGCTACACCTTTGCACTTTAAAATTAATAGGTCAATGAGTTACATAAGATACCATTTAAGGATCAGTCATGGCATGAGTTTATAAGACTTTTCATTTCCATTTTTCATACAACAGATTGTAATTCCATTGCAATTGAACTGGACACTGGCTCTGGAACAAATCCTTCTCGTTCTACTTATTCTCGGAAAATGGCTACTACCTAGAGGTCATTTATCACGTGACCAACTTGCTCAACTTCTTATGGGTTACATTGGTGTTGCAGCTGATAGTCTGGAGTTCTCTTTGGAAAGCCTTAAAGAACCACGGGTGCTCTGCGATCTGGTTATTATCATCATCATCTTATCTATCTGGTCCTGGAGTCTTCTTCAATTCTGCCTCAATACGACGGCAGAAGCGAATCCGGAAGAATATACCGATAATGAAGAAGGAATGAGAAGCGCTTGCTCTGGGTGTTATCAAAGTGATATTTGGGCGCTAATCGTGTCTGTTATCTTACAAGATGCGCCTTATTTGACAATGCGATTATTTTTGATGATATACGTCGGGGCTATTAATCAGATGATGCTGTTTTTTACATGCAAGAACGTGCTCGTAATCAGTCTTCAGTTTTACCGCCTTGGTGTATTGTGCTGTGGTAAGGATGGTGTCATAAATGCAGAGTCTGGTAATGGAGAGGCATCTACACGCGAAGAAAGAAGCCTTGTCAACTCAATAGTTGTTGATTGATAGTACATGTAGATTTTGCTGTTTTCCTAAATGTGCGTAATTTGCACAATACATTGTATGCAACAGGATTTGACGCACGCTTTGACACCCCTGAGATTTTCTTGAGTAGTATGCGCCAGCGCTAATTAAATATAGTTTGCGTATTTTTTAAGTGGCATATTCGTGACACGACTTATGTAATCTATGTAATCTGATCAAAACTTTCAAAATAAATACATGCACATCAGTATACGCCATAATGAAACGTTTCTAAAAGTGTTTTCAGAATTTATTTAATGCTAATTTAATGCATAGGCTAAGAAAACCTGATTACATGTACCTTTCAAAAAAGCAGGGGTAGGGGGGTTAATGAAATATTTTTGTGTAAAAACTGAAGCATCCTATGTGTAAAGAATATAGGAATATACAATTGATCTTGTTTAGAAGCCAGAGAATATTCGAGGGCTTAAATAATATTTATGCCAAGACTGGCTATGTCCAGTTTCCTATACCACAACTGGCTATGTCCAGACCAAAAAAAATCAATTCAATGCAACACTCTGAAAAAATTTACTGATGCCTGTTATGTCCAGTTTGTCACTAGTGATTACAATTTTATGCCTGCAACACTGAAAAAATAGAGTATGTAAAACACTTAACAAAAAAGTAGACATCAAATCGGACCAAATCATGAATTTTGTCAACGATTTACCCTTTCTAAATCAAAGAAACTCCATGTGTTAATATTCAGTATTAGACCACGGTAAACCGTCGACACTGTGTGATTCAAGCCCGGGATTCAAGGGGACGATTTACCATCTCACTTTACCATTTATCTTTATAAAGATATCTCTTCATGAGCGTACTCATGCAGTTGTTTGTTTTGTTTTGTTTTTTTTGGTTTTTTTTGGTTGAAAAGGTGAACCGATGTCAAATTTCTTAATTTTGCCCGATTTGGTTTTATGAGAATAAAAGAAAGAAAAATCTTATTAGAAATGATAGAAATAGTATCACTAAAATTCAATCTATGATTGCAGACATGCACATGTAATGAGTACCACCTGCTTGTAATGAAGGGCGATATAAACAAACATTGTTTTCACCTATTGATGTGGTACTAGTTAATCGACGGTGAACTGGAGGAACAACGTCTAGGGCACAGCGTCACCATCCCTCCCGGGGGAGTAACCAGACCTGACCTTCCGGGGGGGGGGCAAGATTGTAAAATTTCCCAATTTCTGAAAAAAATCGTAGTATTTATGTGCGAGCGGCTTGCCGCGAAGCATTAAACTGGTGGGGTCCAGGTGCCCGCCTTAGGGCCCCTAGTGGGGTCCAGGTGCAAAGCCCCGGCGGGAGTCAAGGGGGGGGCTTCAAGGGGGCGGAGCCCCCTGAAGCTCATGGTTTTTGGCATATTAGAAGCTAAAAAATCAGTGTTTCAGAGAACAAATTTCACAATGAAAGTAGTAGGACCCTATAGATCTTCTTCCTCTTTCTTTCCCTCTTCTCTCCCCCTTCCCTTTTCTCTTTTCCTTCCTTTTTCCCCTCTTTTTCTTTTCTTCTTTCCCCTTTTTCTTCCCTCTTTTTCTCTCCTTCTCCAATTTCTCCTTCTCAATTTTTTGCTCTTCTTCCCAGTTTTTTTGTGCCCGGGGGCAGCTTGCCCCCCCGGCCACCCCACTGGTTACGCCACTGGGGGGGGGAGGGGTCACTCCCATTGTGTCCTGTACACCATCCGCGATAATCAACTTTTGAAAAGTACCCTAAACAAGGATTTAACCCTTGGCTAAAACGATACCCTAAACAGGGATTTTATTCCTTGCATCAAATTTCATACCCTAAATTTCCTTTCCGCGTATTAGCCATTGCAATTTTGCTACCCTTTTTTCCAATATTTCATGTTTTAGACACCCTAATCGCGTTACGCGCGTATCGTACCTATCGACGAAAAACTACCCTTTTACGCGTTTTCATTATCGCGGATGGTGTACAGGCCACAATGGGAGTGACCCCCCCCCCGGGCCATCCCTATATCTTCGTATCAAAAATTGACTAGAGGGCGAATCCACTAGTTCTTCAACAGCCACGCATGGCGAGTTTGTTCAAGTTAGGCCGAGCGACACAGGCTAAGAACATATCACCTGAACGATATAAGATACCACAGTGTTTCCATTCATTAGCTGTAATGACACGTTTTTACGATCTGCGCATGCTCATTACCCTCTTTAAACGTTGCCAACACAAGAAAATTCGATTTGTTGTCAGTTTTTGTTTTCAATACACTGACTGGAAGTTAAATCCACTAAGATACGATTATCATATTCTTTATTATATAAAACTGCAATTCCACCGAAAGGTTTTTAGATTGACAGAAAATAATGTGATGTATTCAACTGTTTGAAAATATAATCATATCAAAAGAATCTATTACACCATCAGTTTATTTTCATTAAACTAGGAATAAAATCATTTCATCTCAACTAACATCTCAATCTTATTGTTCCTGAGTTTATAGACCATGGAAAGACTCAACCTTCAACAATACAGTGACAATAGATTTAACCTGTATATATTCATAGCTGCATCGCTACTTTATTATCGATTGATTTTAGCCAATGATTGGTTTTTAACCAACATGACCAACCGCTCACCGAGCGCAGAGTACTAGTATAAGCTTATATGTGACCCGTTACAGCGAAAGGTACCTTATGTCGGCTGCTACAAGTGTCTCTTTTTCCCCAATGTTGGCAGAAAATATCAAACAATAATGACAATCTGAAGTGGCGGTCATTTCAAATCATCTACAAGTCAACGAGGTTCAGGAATGTCTTCTCATTGTTAGTGGGTGGCTACATAGTACATACCTATACAAATACAATACAATGCTTTTGTAACCCACCACTCACGCCACTTGAACAGGGATTAGCCATATCAAATAAAGACTAGAGCTGTATAACAAACAGTTCTATAGACAGGTACAAGCTTATTATCCTCTACAACAATAGGATTAATGATTGGTTTAGAATGCATTTGTTACTAGCAAAATAAGGCATATGTAGCTCCCGACTTAAGGTACCTTTTGCTGTAACGGGTCACATATTGTAATAGAAGCTACTCTCAGCGGCCGGCGGGCAGTTTATAAACCCAGCAAACACAAAGTTATATTTTGGGTTTGGGTTTAGGTAAAAAGTTTTAATAACATTAAAATGTCGGGTTATATAAAGGTCATGAAAACGTTTTAAAACGTTTTGTATGAAAACACACTACAACAATATTTTTAAAATGATTTCCGAAATGTTATTGTAAACTATTTTTGCAAACATTTTTTGCCAAATATTTTGTCAACACTTAAATAACAATATGTTAAAATATTTGCATTATCAACAAATGTTTTTAATGTTATGAAAACGTTTTATACCCTTTATGTAACCCGACATTTAAACGTTTTTTACAACCTTTTGCGAATGATGTCAAAAACGTTTTGTGTTTGCTGGGAAAGACACGTGTTTTGATGGCTATACAAAATAATTCATTACCTGCCGCTATAGTCATGTACATGAGATCAAACTGAATCAAAACACCTGTTTCGTGTGAGTAATAAGCAGCAACTCTCCTCGATGAACAGTTTTAACATGTCAAGTAGTACTTTAATTAATACAAATTGATCTTTGAAGCATTACATACTTTGACTATTAATTGAAAAATAAAGAACAAAGAACAAAACAAACTTGCTTCAATGTTTAAACTGTCTTTATCCTTTTCAATGAAAAAAGAACACTTTGATCGTCTCAGACGAAACGCAATAGAATCATTAATTTCACGGGGTATTTAATTGACCATCCCATAGCAAAAAGAAAAGTTTCCCGGTGACCACCCGATGACCATTCGGTGGTTATCAGAAACCTTTCGGGTACCTTTTCCAGAGTTATCCGAAAGTGCCCGCTAGCGGATACCTTGCGGATACCTAATTAAGTTATATCCAAAAGTTTTCGGGTAGACATCCGGAAGTCTCCCAAAAACTCAAATATTTCAAATGAGTTACCCAGAAGGTCCCCAGAAACTTATATTCTTTGCAGGAGTTACCCGGTGGTTATCCGCTTTTAATTTGACCTTGAAAATAGCATTAAGCATCTTAAGAATGCGTGGGTGGGTATATGGTCAAATTAAGGTCACTGTATGAATTCAAAATGGAGTAGCTAGCTGTTGGCAGTTGGAATATATTTGTGCAGAATATTCAAGTTATTTGTGGTCCAAAATGTATGGATTTACATGTAGGACATTACAAGATGTTTACTAATTAATCTGGAACATGCTGTAGGAATTATAAAGCATTGAAAGCTTGATTTCATATGACAATGCAGGTAGGACAATTTGTATGAAATGATTTGTATTGATGCAGTTTTTATACACAATGTACCTAATATATGACACATTTGAATGTTTAGTTTATATCTTTTCTAGTAAATCATACATGATTTTGACAGTAAATGAATGTCAATTAATTACTAATCATCAGCTAATGTGTCAATTAACTGATAAGCTTTATGTTAAGCTATTTGTTGTAAATAAATTATAATATTTGATATAGAAATTATAGGCTGTGTCAGTGATGTGATCACACTTAGGGACTGTAGACATGTTTATATTCTGATATATCAATTTGGTTGTACATTAATTGAAATTTAAATCAGAAGAATATTTTTGTACAATAACTACAATTATATACACTGTATGTACACTTTCAAGTTTCTTATAGCAAGATAGCACAAGCTCAACTGCCATGACTGCAAAGTTGTATTTCTCCAAAAACTATACAATTCAAATAATAAGCTAAATTGCCTAATAAATGTGTGCATACTCATGAATTTGTATTTCTGCATTCCCCAAAAGGTCAACAGGAAGTCTCCAAAGAGGTCACCAGGTATATCGTCACCAAAAGTTATCCGCTGGGTCCCCGAAAAGTTATCGGGTAGTTATCCGCTGGTTCCCCAAAACAGTCATCGGGTGGTTACCCGCTAGTTTCCCAAAACAGTCATCGGGTAGTCATCCGGTACCTATTACCTGAAAGGTATCCACTATTGTTTCCCAAAAATTTATCGGGTAGTCACCCGCTACCTATCTAATTTGCATGTGAAATTTGCCGGTGTCTACCCGGTGACTATCGGGAAGTTATTCCGAAAAGGTCTCATTTTTTGATATGGGCATTCCCTTAATGATATAATCAGTTATTTTATTTTATACACACATCATAGCCTATGCAATTTTCATAGAAAATTTGGAGTGATTCTATCGTGTAGTTTTAAGCGTCTTTAGGGGGATATGAATCCCCCACTCCCCGTCCAAACTCCCCACCCATCATCATTGATTTCATGACATACACCAGACACAAAAAGAAACTCGTCAGTTATATTCATCCTTGCTGTTCAATAACTTGATAGTTTTGGATTATTCTGAAATATACATTTTGTTAATCATACTGCAGTTACTGTCCGTTTTCCTATACACAATACACAGTGCTCTCACCATTGACGCGTGACCTCTACAAACAGTGTATGTTATAGGTATATGGGCATTGCCTAGTTAACATCACTGTGTGAAAAATAACCGGCCAATATTTTAACTATTCTCCAAACTTCTAGCAAATATATTCAAATATATGACCTAAAATTACAGCTAGGTTAGATGTTCAGAAGGGGTCCGCACTTTCGTAGAATATGAGTGAGGGCAAAGCATAGCTAGCTCATAGCTAGCCAACTCCCCGTGTTAATTGAATGGAGATTTGACCGAAAATATTGAGCTATATTGGTAACGGACCGCTCCGTTCTGAAGGATGCCACAAAAAACGGTATAAGCTACATTTAAACTATTCTAAATAGGTTCTAGAAAATATAGTTTTGTAACATGTCCTAAATTTTTAGCTAATTTAGATGTTTGGAGAGGGTCGCACTTTTGTGTTTTAGGAAGGATATGTAAACGACAGATAACACCAAAAATATGAAGAAATTATTTCGAAACCGTGTTAAGTCAACAATCATTATGTTGCTCATTTTGAAGAATGCTGGTTGACAAAAAGCAGGCCATTGTCTCATTTCGTGAACAAAGGTACACATACCATTGTTCCCTTTCGTTTCCTTTATAATCGGTTACCCAACTGAAGCTATAATACCAGCTTTATTGCGATGTCGCACATGTAAAACAGACACTTGTGCACAACCAGAGAAGATCTGATTTAATCAGTTGAGCTGCTTCAATGAGTGTTATCTTGGTTTAATAGCTTTTAATGGGGTTTAAGTCCTGCAAAGGTCGAGATGAATTCTACTGTAGACATGACTGCACCATGTTGGACTTTGCCTTAACATTTGACACCCTGTTCGTGAAAAACGAACAAGAATTGACCAAGATATGCGCCTCCAAAGCTTCAAACCCCAAAATCAAAAGTTGCATTTTCAACGATTTTCAATGGGAACGCATGTATTGTTGTATTGCACACAAGCACCACGGGCCAATCAATAAAGCACACAGTGTAACAGGCACAATTGAATCGTTAAAATTGCAACTTTTCACTTTGGGGTTTGAGAGTTTGGAGGCGCATATCTTGATCAATTCTTGCTCAATGTTCACGAACAGGGTGTCAAATGAGAAAGAAAAGTCCAATTAACAAAATGTATATTTCAGAATAATCCAAAATTATCAAATTATTGAACAGCAAGGATGAATATAACTGACGAGTTGCTTTTTGTGCCTGGTGTACATTATTACTCCTGTGAGTACCTTTTTGTCTTTATGCAACAAATAATTCAAGCCAGCGCGTGCAGGGTTTACCGGGATTTCTTGTAATTTCATCCCAATATTTCACGGCATTTGACACAGGAGCATGTAGTCCCAATTGAGTTTCACCAATATGAGATTTTATATTGTGTACAATCAAATTATGACCATGGACAGAAACTGTAATCGTTGTAAAACGACGCATCTTTCCCCAAAATGGTTCAGGAACATCAAACGACAGTGCTTCTCGAAAGATAACCTCATCCATGGCGCTGTGATTTTTCTCGGCTGCTGTTTTACGCTTCAGAAGGATTGGTTTTTCGTCGACCAAAGTCTCAAGAACAACAGTAACTGATATCTCTGGAAAAAAATAAGACACCGTTGAAACAAAGTATTTGTAATGAACATCTCTTACTAAATAAAATGTATTGGCATTCAATGTCTTCGTCATAAGTAATTTTAATAACAAAAAGGAAATATAAACCGATGTGTAAAGATTGATTTTCACTCAATTTGTCAACTTAGTTTTTTTCTAAAAACACTAACTTTGGATAATATTTCGGGCATTTGTAAAAGGCATTATTTTTAAATAGTGCCTTTTACAAATGCCCGAAATATTATACATATAAATAAATAAATATACACAGGCCCGTAGCCAGGATTTATTTGGGGTTTTTTGAAAAAGTGGACTTTTTTTTTCTTCAAAATTTTGACCTTTTTGGACTGGGCGGATTTGGGCATTCTTGGACCAAAAAGGCATAAAAACCTCTATTTTTTTGATCGCTACGCTCGAATATGGGACATTTTTGGGCCTGAATATACATCTAAAAATGTACTGTTTTTCCTCTGAGATATCGCGGATGACGACAATAAAAGTTCACGCTAAATCAGGTTATCCCCGGGAGGTTATCAGACGTGGATCGTAACGCACTTATATATTTTTAATTAACCTACTGAATATGGCTTCCTACGTCGCGCGCTGAGCATACATGTAATAATTATGTATCTGATATTGGGAAAGAAGTTGTCATTTTCCCCCAACATAGTGCAGTTATGCTGCACAGCAAACATAATTCGACCTTTGCAGTACTTAAACCTGGTTACCAGGAAACTACTCGAGCAAAATCGATTAAGTCTTGTCTATCCTCCACATTGAATGGTGGACTGCACTTTTGCCCAAATATGGCTCTTGCCAATTAATATTCATCCACTTGAAAGCCCCTGACTCGCTGCACTGATCAAAGTTATGGACAGATATGGGAGCTGTTTTTGCTGTTATCTGTCATTTACATATCAGGGAGGTACGAACATTTGCAGATGCCTCACCTACCCAGTTTTTAGCCTACATGTAATGTACACATTATTCTAGATTGACAGCAAGTGCAAAAAATATCCGTCAATTGGTTTAGCTTTAATGCCCTTCGGAAGAGAGCGGTCTATAAGTGAGTGATAGTCACTTACAGTTGCATTCGATTTACACAGGGAATTTTGCAGGCCATGTCGTGCCCTTCCTTACTAAAACACCAAAGTGTGAATATTTTCAAATATCTAAATTAGCTAAAATTTTAGGACATGTTACAAAACTATACTTTCTAGAATTTCAGAGAGTACGAAAAATATTGGCCGGTTATTTTTCCACACAGTGACGTTAACTAGGAAATGCTCTATACCTCTAACATACACTGTCACACGTCAATGGTGAGATCACTGTGTATTGTGTATAGGAAAATGAACAGTGAACTGCAGTATGTAATTTAAACTCGTATGTATTGTGGTTTCGCAATCGGCACATAACTTATCGAGCGAAGAAACTATATTATTTTATTCGTTTTGACTGTTCATAATAATGCCCAAAACTTATTTACAAACATGTATTGGCACTCATAATTACGCATGTAGCCAAATGTGGATGATATTCATTGGTTAATCTTGAAATTGTAGTGAAGATGAAATTGAAAAGAAAAAGTTCATGTACTTGTTTGATGCAAAGTTGATACACTATTGCATATCTTAATGTGAGACAAGACAACAACAAATAAAACCTAAACCATTTCCCGAACACTTACATCTCTGGTACAAAGATAATAACCACCAGCCCCCTGCTCTTGGTCAACTACTGTTCACACAATTAAGAATATACGAGGTATTGTTGGTCGAAGCAGCCAAAACAAATCGATTTTCATTATCTGAATCAATATATTATTGAAAAATAACACTTTGGTGTTTTGCAAAAGTTCATTCTACAAATCATATACTTTGAAAACTTGCTTAATTTATTGTTGTTAATGAGTTATGTACGTTTTACAAAAGTGTTGTTGTTTCAGCCCTCTTTACATCAAGAACCACAGGACCTACAAAAGTATATCTGTGATATTTGAATTCTTCTACACGCTCGCTATGAATTAAGCAATGCAATTTTTGCTCAAGCTCACTACCATTCGCAAGATGCTGTGAACCACTTTTTTCTGCTGCTTCGACCAACAATACATCAGGATGTCTCCGGAAATCACAACATTATGCCTTATATGATAGAAAATTAATTATCAAGCACGAACCACGTGGTTTATTTGAAGCAAACTCATATTGACCATAAAAACGATTCAATACAGTCGTTTCTCAACACGCGATATTCAAAATTCCCGGGCGCTGAAATTGTCCAGTGCAATGACGTCCCAGTAATACAATAAAGGCTGGCAACAATTGAGCACAAGTAACCATGACATCATTGCACTAAACACTTTCGGCGCGGGGATTTTGAATATCGCGTGTTGAGAGCCAGCTGTTTTTATTCGTTTTATGGTCAATATGAGTTTGTTTTAAATAAAACCATGTAATTCGTGCTTGATAATTATTTTTCTAACATGTAAGGCATAATGTTGTGATTGCCGGAGTCATCCTTAAAATCACACATCATGAAAGTTATTTAGAATTATAATACATGGATATGATCCGCGTCCAGAAGAAAGTGAATGCACATGGCAAGAAGCACGGGCAGCCAACAAGTTGGGAAATGACAGACACAGATCAACCCAATAGTTCCATTGACATAATAAACAACAAAATCATGAAGAGGAATCATTATTCATAAGAAAACAACACATAATTTTAAGTGTTTGTATAAACTTACTTGCATGATTTAGACCGGTCGGAATACCCAGCACTTTGCCAATGGTAACGATCAACTTCTTTTTATTAGGTCTGAAGCAAACTGAAGTATAGACTTTAGGAACCTGTATAAAACCAGATAAGTAGATAAGACCAAGATGTAAAACAGTGATACATTACGTAGGCCCTATTTCAGACTACGCAACACCGGAAACCAGTTTCCCGGGAAAGTGGATCAGATGACCATATCAGTCATACCTGAAGAAGTCAGATGTAATTCACTTGGTTCTGTCAAGCAAAAATGTCATTTCATTTTTTTAATTAACACACCTGATGAGCTTATATTCAACAAAGGAATTACAAAATCTGTTACAAAGTCTTATTATGCAATACACGAAACATTTGAACAATTACAATGGTATTATCTAGGCTATCAATATCGCCTGAAAGTTGAATTCTTTATCATTATGGTGTGTAGGCTATAATAGGCTTACCTTAATACATCTTCTAATATAGGACAACAATTTTGTTGCAATACAAAAACACTGCATGACTGACAAGCATAAAAGTACGTTGGGAATACAATAGAAATATTTACTGAACGTCAATTTCAAGAGATTAGAAGGGCAATTGTTTTACAGAATAAGACAGTGATCGGGGCTGGGTATGTAGCTTTACTAGCACTTCTCTTACCTTTGGTGTTGCTTCTAACAATCGAGTAACATGATATAGTTGCCGCTCGTAGCGAGAAAGAGGTACCACCACTTCTCCGGCTTTGTATTTTTTACCATTGCAACGTGAGGTGACTTTAAAGTGCACGAATTGATCTGTCAGCTTAGATTGATACTTAAAACGCAGATCTTCTCCGGTGAAATTAGTTGTTTTATCACCGATTTCTGGCATCCATGATGAGAACTCTTTTTGGCAAAAGTGTTTTTGTCCGTGGCTACCAAGCCAAACGCAAACACGCGTTTCAACCTTATGTGGAAATGACGGATTCGATGGCAGACATACAGAGTGCACGGCTATGTGGACGCTTTCTTTGGTGTATTTGCAAGAGAATTCTATGTTATGACGACGTTGGCAATTCAATGGAATAAGTTTCTTATTTGTTACGCCCAGATTGCTGTACACTATTGGACCAGAACGTCTACATGGTCTACGTGCTATTTGTTGGTCTAACAAGAGTCTTTGCTTGATGTCCAACGCAGCAACTTCACTCTTACGTCTCAGTAAGGATGGCTCGCACGGTAGTGATTGCGATCGTGGTGACTTTGGGATATTCTCTATGAAAGGTTGACTTTCAGAGTCAAACTTGAACTCTACAGTTCTACGTCTAGTTAAACCACAGTTAAAAGCATTGCTGCGATGTCTTGCTAATACAAGAGGGCTTTCTTCGGTCTTATGGAACGTAGATTCGTCAATGCTCCAAGTGGCAGGTTTCTGCAACACCGGAAATCCATAGGGTGACGTGCTATACGGTACATGTTTGAGAGTCATTCCAGAAGACAATCCTGGATCATAGACGGTATCGCTATCTGCATTCACCTTTAAATTTAATATGCTTAACTTAGTTCTATTACGGGAATGAGATTGTCCATTAAGATTACACAGAAATTGATTGGACTGAGAATCGCGCGATTGTGTAGATTGCATATGGTTTAACCCACTCTTCTGAACCAGTTTCTTGCTTGCTAGTCTTTTTGTTAGCATTGACGAATGCCTTCCCTTGTATGAAGGTGGAATCACAAACTTTGGCAAATGTTCTTCCGATTTCGAGTGCATGATGGTCAGTTCTGCTAAATTAATGTTGATCTCGGGATCGTAAATTCTAAGCTCTGTATCAGTGTCTTGCATGCAAGTACCACGTACAACCACCGAGTTCAGTTATCTTAATAATTATGTTTAACTATTTCTATATACATTCTACTTTATATAAGATTTAGATCTGGGTGAACTTCGGGGAAAACTGAATGTAGAAAGACAAAAGAAATAAGTCTTCCTACGCTAACGAACGCTTGACGTACTTGACGTATTCGATGAGCCCCGCCTACCATTTCTTCCTTTAATAAGCATACATTATCAGCAGCCAATTACCCCGGCAAACATAAAACACTTTGTTTCTAATTTCTAAGTAATAGTAGCTCTGGAATCTGCGGGGTTTCGCAAAACAAAAAAGTTTATAAAACGTTGAGAACAACATCAAAACGTGTTTATTTTACACATTTTTGAAACAAGTTTGAGTTGATGAATCTTGACTCTGGCAACCAGTGGAGTGGTGTTGGTCATATTGTAGATAGCTTCATTTGGAATCCGATCCATACGCTTGATGTTTAACATGACTCTGTAGCAAGATGTTGCAAAGGCATGGATCTTGTTTTCCATGTCCTGGTGATTACCCATGACTCGCACAGATTCGTACAGAAAGACAGCAACAAATGTTGCCAGAATACATTTATATAATCGGGTTATAAAACGTTAAAAACAACATGAAATCGTGTTTATTTTACACGTCTTCCAATATAATTTTCACATTTTTTATCTGGAATGTTGAAGAAGTTGTCTTTGCCAGGCGCGTTTCCAGGAATTCGTAGACAGGGGGCGCAAATTATGATTGTTTCTAGAAATTATTGCCGCGAAGCGGCCTTTTCGGAGCAGAGCGATGTAGGGGGTGTCTGTGGGTGGCCCCCTCTGAAGTGGGAAACATTTGCCAAATTAAGACCTAATTGATGCCATTTGGTGGACCATTTTGGCACTATTATTGTTTAAAAAGTTAAGTTTGAAAAAGCCGAACATTTTTTAAATGACGGCCCACTGAATTGAAGCCATTCGTGGACAAGTTTTCACTGTTATTGTATAAATTATTGCTTTATAAATTGTTGTCGTACACCAAACCGCTCAATTATCGGCATGTGATCACTCAACTCCTGCTCTGATGATGGAACTGCACTGTGAGCTGCAAATGAGTCTACAGCATCAGTGAAGATCTTGATCGTTTGCCATGCTGTTTTCTTTCCATGGTTAAGAAAGAAGGATGTCTGATCGCAGTAGAGACAAAGATTTCTCTGGTCCTAAAGTCTAGGCAATGACATGTGCTGGACGACTCCGCAATTCTTACCCGTGCCAAAGAATACCCAAAGTTCAGTAAGATAAATTTGTGAAAACAAAACAACCACGTCTGTGTCCACAGTACGTATCATGACTCGCTGACATCCAGTAGCAGCAGCGTCAACTGCATGCAACAGAAGCCTGGTATCCGCTTCCTCGTGGGTACAAGAAGACAAGTGGCTGGTTTACTCAATTGGGGTATTCAGTATGGTCATCAACAACCCCAATTTGAACTTGAACAGTTCCGCAGTGCGTATATTGTGATTATAGCATCCCCTTTTTGTGGTATGTTTTATTAATTATTAAAAAAAAAGGTCCCAAACATTTCGCGTTTGCAGTAACATGATTATCTATCTATCTATCTATCTATCTATCTAGGCTATGTCAATCCACTGTTGGATATAGCCCTCCTCATGATCACTCCATACCTTTCTATCTAATGCTACTCTCGCCCATGTTGTACCAATATATGATGTTATATCTGTCATATTATGCCATATTTGTCATATATTTTGTTTTTCCTTTGTGCATTTTCAATCCCACTTTCTTGCTTTCTTTATTCAAGTCATTAAGTTGTATTTCCATGTCCTTCACTGTTGAGGTAGTATTAAGGGCAACGTCATCTGCAAATCGGTGGTCTGTTAATTTTTCTCCATCAACATTGATTCCTCTTTCATCCAAAGGTAGTTTTTGAAGATAGCCTCCATGCTGTGAATATCTTTGGTGACAACGTATCTCCTTGTCTAACTCCTCTGGATATCTTAACAATTTCAGAAACGTCACTATTCAGATAGATTCGTGATGTTGCATCTGTGTACTAGTATATATCCTCCAGAATACAAACATACCCTTCATTTATACCTATTTCTCTCAGTGCTTGGAAGAGATCCTGATGTTCTACGGAATCAAATGCTTTCTCGTAATCAATGAATCCAATACATAAGTCAAGTTGGTATTCGTTTGACTTTTCTATGAGTTGGTTTATTGCAAGTAGGTGGTCCATGGTTGAGCAACCTTCTCTAAAACCTGCCTGCTCTCGTGGTTGATGTTCATCCAGTTCTTTCTTTAGTCTATTTTGAAGAATTTTTGTGAACATTTTGTACAGATGTGAGAGAAGACTAATGGGTCTGTAATTCTTAATGTCTGCTTTGTCTCCCTTCTTGTGAAGAAGAATGATTTTTGCTTCTTTCCAAGATTGTGGGATGCATTTTTTAGTGATGATTTGGTTAAACAGTTTTGTTAGATGGGTTATTACTTCACTTCCTCCCTCCTCGAGAATATCCTTTGTTATCCCATCTAGTCCTGGTGCCTTGTTTTTCTTCATCTCCTTGATTGCTGTTTCTACTTCACGAAATGTGATGTCTGGTAATTCTGAGTTTTCTGGTGATAGTATAGTTCTTGATAAAAGTCTGAACATATTTTGAGGATTTCCTCCCTATTTGTAGTTGGTGAACCATCTTTTTTGCGCAGTTTTTGGATTCTGACCTTCTTTCGACTTTTTTTATTGATTTTTTTGGGACCTTTTCCTATTTCCAGTATGTTTTTAATCTGTTTCTCCTTCCTCTTTCTATTTCTCTGTCTTCGTTTTCTTTCTGGTTGTGTTAACAAGTTCGGCATATTCTACTTTCTCTCTTGCTGACTTGTTATCTTTTTCCCTGAGTTGCTTTCTTTTTTAGTTCAATTGGTCAATTTCAATATCCTCCTCTGTCTTCTGTTTGGATCTTTTACTTGGAGGTGCTACAGATGCTGCCTCTTCTAGGATGATGTTTGTTATCAGGCTGCATCTGTCATCTATATGTTGAGATGTTCATCTTCCAAGATATGAAATCTATTTCGCAATTGGATTTGAAATTCTTCCTTCCTTTCTCTTAGTTTAAGCAAGTTAACTTTCTTCTTTCTCTGGCTCTTGATGAAAAAGTCTGGCTAACTTTCTGCTGATGTGAATGCAGGATCTCACTAAACTGTGGTCACTAGCGATATCTACTCTTGTGATGACTTCACAGTTTTTCACAATTCCTCTCTGACTACTGAGTATAAAGTCAACTTGATTTTTGGTATGGCAATTTGGGCTTTCCCAAGTCCAGTATCTATTCACATTTTTCTTGAAGCAGGTATTTGTGATCACAAGATTGTGTTGGGCAGCAAATTCTCTCATGGTCTCACCCCTTCTATTTCTTTCTCCAACTCCAGTTTTCCCAAGATATTTTCTTCACCTTCTTGTTGTTTACCAAGTTTAGCATTAATGTCTCCCATAACTATAGTATAATTTGATTTGTGCTCTTCCAGTGCTTTTGTGATATCTTCATAGAACTGCTCCACTTCATCATCATCATGGTCACTTGTTGGTGCATATACCTGGATGACGCACATCTCTTCCTTTCCAGCTAGCTGAAGTCTTAGTAAGATGACCCGATTTGAGTAACTCTTCACCTCTATAATGTTGTCTTTGATTTTTGAATGTATCAGGAAACCAACTCCTCTTGCCTTTTTGTCATCTTCTATTGCTCCTCTTGTACAACCAAGCTCCCCCTTCAATCTCTTCCAACCCGTCCCCTTCTCTCCATGTTTCTGCTAAACCAATGATGTCCCACTTAAATTCCTCTCACTCTTCCAACAAATGTTGTAAGGACTCTTCTGTTCTGAGTGTTCTTGTGTTGTATGATTATACTATTCTTCTTATAATTCACCGGAATCTGTATGTCTGTCCTCCTCTTTTCTCGGACGTTCCTCAAACTTGGTGGTGGGTGCATCTTGACCCCAGGCAGAACAATTTTACATTAAATTTTGTTAGTGGATTACTACCACGGGACCCATCCTGGGGTCTTCTCTCTCTTTCTCCCCATATGTTGCCATGGCCTGTCTCTCTTTTCTCGGACACCGGACACTAGGGGTCGCACGATCCTCAAACTTGGTGGGTGGGTGTATCTTGACCCCAGACAAAACAAGTTTGTATTGGTTAGTGGGTCAAGATCACCTGAGGTTACCAAGGGCCGAGGTCATCTGAGGTCAAATTAGCAAAAACTGTCGTATGGGCATGAAACTTGGTGGTACAGTCAACATTTAGAGCCAAATTTGTGGATGGTCATTTTGGGGTTATCCGAGGTCATCTGAGGTCAAATTACTGAAAAATGTCGTATGGGCATGAAACTTGGTGGGTACAGTCAACACTTAGAGCCAAAGTTTTGGAAGGTCATTTTAGGGTTATCCGGGGTCATCTGAGGTCAAATTACTGAAAATTACTTGGTGGGTACTGTCAACATTTAGAGTCAAAGTTTTGGAAGGTCATTTCGGGGTCATCCAAGGTAACCCAGGGGTCATCTGAGGTCAAATTACTAAAAACTGTTCTATGGGCAATTGGGCATAAAACTTGGTGGGTGCTGTAACTATTTAAACTCTCGGATGGGCATAAAACTTGGTGGGTACAGTCATAATGTCATAATTTTGACATATACAAATCTGACGATATTCTTGCTAAGCGGATGAATCTGCAAGAATTTTTTTTGCACACAAACATAATGTAGCCAGACATTTCCGGTGGTATAACAACTCAACTTTTTTGAGAAAAGTGGGGGATGAGGCTATGGATCACGAAATGCCCCATTAAGACCTCGTGCCATACAATACAACATTAAAAAATAATACTATGTGTAATCAACAAAAACATAATTATAGACATATTTGATATATTTATTTATAGGCCTATTATATATTATAAGCACACAAAACCTTAATTTAGTATGTGTATCTTAAGTGAAAGACATAGCAGTTTGCAATACATTTAAAGCCTTAATGTACGATCTTTTTAAATTTTTAGATTTTTCTTTTTTTCTTCCAACATGATAATATGCAATCATTATGAAAGTATCCAATACATTTGGATGCAAAAAACATTGGGAATTTGCAAAGAAACAACTTCATAAACTTCACCTCTATCACTCTAAATATCTCGCACTTTTTGGATGAGGACGTCGATGGCGAGTGCGGCCTCAGAGTTAATCTCGTACGCAGCCAGTTTGGTTACGCTAGCGCTCCCTCCACATGTGGAGGGAGCGTAACCAAATTGAATTCGTAGGAGACTACGACTTACGATCGTTTAGACATATTATCATAATCTGAAAAATTATGATAATATGTCGGACCAACAGAAAATCATCCTGTTTTACTACAAATAGGGCGACTTTGCTGTTTGCTCATAGATTTAAGTTGGAACATGTGTAAGTATTACAAATATGCCAAAAAATCGGTTTTGAAAAAAATAAAGGTATATACTGATTTCTGAAAAAAGATCATACATTAAGGCTTTAACACGTAAAAGTCACCAGATAAGCTCTGTAATGAAAGGAGTAACATGATTTTATAGCTAACATCAAATCATGTTTCCCAGGATCAAAAACACACTGAGTAAGCCTACAAACACTGTCGATAGTAAAATCTTCAATCTGATTTTTAGGTCAGTCAGTGTTCCAGTCAGGAAGTGTTCTCTCCATCAAGGATTATTCAGCTTGGGCCAATGTGTTAATTATGCCCCAAAATCTGCCCAAAATTAGCCACAAAATATAAATTCTTATTATTATTTTCTTTATTTATTTTTTCAAATTCTTCTGGGCCAATTTCTCAACTTGCAGGGCCACTGAAGCACCGTGGCCTGAAAGGGAACACTGAACAAAGTATCATCAAATTCTGTGTACATATTTATCCAATTACATTTGTTACTTTTCTTTATGAATCTGAGAGTCAGTGTTTGGATTCTTGATCAATGTTTAAGTGCAACACATCAAAATATTATACATTCAAAATTAAAATCACATTGATTCTGAAGGCTGTAGACAGGAAATCTGGAAAATAACCACATTGTAAGAGTAAAATTGACAACAAATGAGTGGAAATGGCCATTGCAACGGAAAATTCTTTTTGAATTCTCTTAATTAGTTAAAATTAAACAAGACCTGTACATGTATATCGATACCCCGGAATAGAATATGGGGTTACAAATCTGCCAACATGGCAGAAAAGATTCTTCAGACTCTTCTGAACATTTTGATATGATCATCGATTTTAAATGTCAATTTGAAACATCTGGCCAATGATGCAAATATTTCTTGGGGTTGGCAGCTATACTGTATGCAAGATTTTATGAAATAAGCATGAGCTTTGAAGTACGTACAGATTGACCTACAGTAAGCAAAAGAATTAAGGTAGCAGTTGTGTTAACCCCTGTATATCCTCAATAAAGACAAATGTGTCAAAATTAAGTAGCCGATGCCTGTACTCTTTAGCTCTGATTTAAGACTTTATTTGTTGAAGTTGGTTGAGAATTAAAGAAACGGTGATGCAAAACCTAATGAAGATATCAAATAAAAAGTTGCACTTTTGTGTTCTAATCAATGAAAGCACAACGCTAGTTTTTCGTGCTAATCAATGAAAGCACGGCGCTAGTTCTCTTGTTCACGAATGCTTTGTGTACAAATCAATAGGGCATGCAATGTGGCAAACTGTAACTTTTAAATTTGAATCTTCCTTGGGTTTTTTGATCGTCATGTCTTTATTTCTTGAACAATTTCAACGAATGAGGTCTTAAATTCGAGCTAAAATATGCAGCTATTGGCTGTTGGTTCCAATTATGACATATCTGTCTTTGTTTAGGATATACAGAGGGTGAACATAACTGGTATCTTAATTATTCAACTTGCTGTATAATGCTTTGTGATCATTTGCTGAAGCAGCTGGTAAAATAATTTTGCACAGAAAAGCTTTGACTGTCCCCTTATTTTAATAGTCTAAATAAAACTCAAGTCCTGCTGTAATTGGACTAAGAGTTACCGAGATGTGAATATTTTCATATTTGTGACCCGCTCTGACGAAACCCGCCATAAGTCGCACTCAGCCATTTCAAAATACAGCGAGTCAAAGTTGGGAAAGGGGTGTAAAACCCTGCAAATTTCATTTTTCATTTTTTATTATTTTTTGACTACATATTAAAATATGTTTACTTTAACCTACCATTGAACAAAATATTCTTTTACGTCTAAAGCACCCAAATCTAGCATTTTCTGAGCCAAACTAAGTCCTTAACATGTCATTTTACAACTTTAAAGCCATTTTTCTTGCATTTGCGTTTTATTTGTGTCGCTTCCCCCCTTCCCATTGAAGGATAGTAGAATGAGGACCACATGTCCCAGAAACATAATTTTGGTATCAAATGAAAGCTGATGACCTGTATTAAATGATGACATCAAAAACTCAATTTTCAAAATTAGTGACTTATGTCTGGTTTTGTGGGAGTGGGTCACATTTTAGGAAATAATACATGTGATAGAAAACAAATGAAGGCTGAACATTTATATATAAATATATATTCTACATAATAAAAACTATTTTTGTGATAATTTTGTTTTTCTCTGATTGTGTTGGAATTCTGCATATTATCACATAATGTCCGGTATCAATTTGTTTTGATACAAAACTTGTTTTATCTAAACTTTCTTATAATTACTATAACCTGATCAGTTAACTGTTCATAATTATAACATTTCAAGGCACATCATTTACAATTTCTACAAAAATAGTTTTTGAATCTTACAGAATACACACAAAATAACACATATATTATGTCCTTGTAGAAAATGAGACAGGCAATTGACAGTAAACTTCGTATACATAAAATGTCACCGTACGACACGAATGAGCCATAAAGTCGGCAAACTTCATTTTGAGCTAGAGGTGAAAATACATATGCAAAGGTTGTATTTTGGCGAAATTGAGATTTGTGCAGATATGAAAGTTTAAGCTTTCTTCTACAAAGTTTTATTTTAAAGAAATATACTTATATTAAATATACTGATTTCTGAGGCCCATCTGAGGAAAAAAATCCAAAATAGATAACTTTGAATGCCTTTTTCTCGGTTTCGTGTTTTGATTCATGATAACCTATGACAAGTCATAACTTTGCTTCTGATTGTCATATGAAGTTCATTGAGGTGTCATTTTAATCCTTGAAACATGCTCTTTGCAAATATGTAAAAAGTAAAAATGACCAGACGGGGGACTTTACGGCTCATTTGTGGTGTATGGTTACAAATGTCTTGCCTTGTAACATTATGGTATTGTATTTTTATGATTTTTGCATAAAGCTGAATAGCAGTTCACTGTAAACCGTCCCTGTTCATTGAATGATAATAATTACTTTAATTACCAATTAAAAAACCCTTTCAAATACTTGCATTTACAGCACATATGTGACCCCTTCCTTAAAAACATGGAACAAGTCCCATTTTTGACACTCACAGTTTTTGGTCTAGATGCAATATTACTAAGGTTAGCAGCTGGGTTTTCAATATACATGTACTTGAGGGACATCCCAGTAGAGTGTACAGTATATGACCATTTCACCTCATTCAAGCAAGGGTCTAAATTAAACATGATGTGCATGCTTTCTGGCAAGCAAAGAACTATATCAAGTGGTTGCCCTTGTTTGGCAATGGCAAGACGGCAAATGTGATCTTATCTAAAGAAACACCCACAAATAAGCATTCAAATGTAATCAATTTCAAACAAGAGCCTTTACCTACAACAGGCTTCTTGTGCACAACTAATTAACTTCCGAGCATTGTTATCACACAAAAGAAACCACTGCTTTGCTTAATTAATTAATTAAGACATGATTTCTGTGACCATCAAATAAATAAAAGGAAATCTATTAATTGATAAATTTCCTATAACCTTTTCCCTTTAAAAACTCATAGTTCTTTCATATATTGTTTATATGTGTGGGCATTGTCCAAACTGCATGTAAGTTTTCTGTTGTAGGCATTAATTGTCCAAATTGTAGGCAAGTGTCCTAATTAAAAAAACCTTATAACTGCCTTTCAAGCCAGGTTGACCTTCAACTGAGACACTCAAAAACCAAGCATAGGAGTACAACTGACAATGGCACTGGTGTCTTTTGGGAAAAAATAAACAAATTTATAATTGGCTGTTACGCTCTATTGCCTTCATGCCCTGTAGGGCCCTTTTATATTGGAACTCCAGAACTCAACTATGGGAGTCTCTGGCCTTGGGGCTGCCGGCCGTGCGGCCTTGATGGGTTTTTTTTTTTTTTCAAAGTTAGAATCCAGGAAAGTACTTGCAGTCGCAACTTGCAAGTCTGTGCTTTTTTTTTTTTATATCATTTTTTACAACACTTAAATCAGGACTTTGCCTTCATTTTGCTTGATTGGATCATGCTATAAAAATAAATATTTTGGAAAAATTGTGTTCCATGCAACTTGTAGTTTGTGTAAAAGTTGGCAATCAGCTTATTCTTATAATAAAATCTGTCCCATTAAATGTGAGATTATATAAAGGTCTCCTACTGTATGTTAGCTGTATCCATGCATATGTTTTGCTATCTTTGATGCTGATGTGTAGATACCGATAATAGCACCGCAGATTCCCACTGATATAAGGCAAATGTCCTTGACGACCACTGCTT
Organism: Amphiura filiformis; assembly: GCF_039555335.1. NCBI lineage: Eukaryota > Metazoa > Echinodermata > Ophiuroidea > Amphilepidida > Amphiuridae > Amphiura > Amphiura filiformis. The sequence goes on along the minus strand of NC_092630.1, from coordinate 35,053,380 downwards.
TGCTAAGAGACTTGACGCCGTGTATAAAAAGATGCATAAGACAAGGAAGGATAAATGATATCAAGCTGCATCCAAGTGAGCCTGCAAGATAAATCAAAAAATAAAATATATTTAATCATTTTGTAGACCAGGCATAAGGTTTGAAGATGAGAAAAAATTTCTTCCCATCTTCACTGGTTTTATCTATGAGTACTGTTCATCCATACATCATTCATTAAAGTTACAGGTCAAAGGTCAACCACCTTTAATTTGGGGTTTACATGACTCAGAAAAATACTTTAATCCCAGTACATTTTGTACCATCAGTGCTGCCCAGCTGTTCTAACAAAATGAGCAGAAAGTGGCCAGGGAAGAAAAGGAGAATTGGGTTTGTTGAACATGCCAGAAAACAATAGGAAACAAACACATTCTTCATTGAAATATTGGGCTATTCCATTAAATATCCACACTACCCCTGTGGAAGATTTTGGAAATATCTTCCACAGGGGGAGTGTGGATTTCAATTGGAATTAACACATTAGCAGCTCCATTTGAAACTCACTCTCCCTCAGGGAAAGATTCAGGTTGAATCTTTCTCAGAGGGGGTATGAAATTCATAGAGCTGCCTAATGTACTCATTCCATTTGAAATCCATACTCCCCCTGTGGAAGATATTTCAAAAATCTTCCACAGGGGAGTGTGGATTTTAAATGTAATAGCCCATTGCCTTTTCAACACCAAGAGAGGGCGCAATCCTGGCAAGTTGTATAACTGCACTTTAAAGCACGTCAAAATGACATATAACTTACAAAATGAACCAAATAATCACAGTAAGGTTTTGTCTTATGATTGTCATAGTTCCTCTTATTATAACAAACCTGGATAAAACGATGAAATATCGTCGTCGTGGTCCTATGGGTCATGACTGACCCTTTGTGACCCTGTTGATGATGGTATTCCAGCAGCTTCTGTCTTGAGCCAGACGGTGGGCTGCGACGAGAGAAAGGCCTGTTAATTGTTTAATTCCATCAGTCCATCTAAGCTTCTGTCTACCTCTTCTACGACTGCCTTCTATGTGACCTTGCATAATTATCTTCTCAATGCTGTCACCATCTCTTCTAGAAATGTGGCCAAAATACGCCAGTTTAAAACGATCTATTTTCTGGGACACGGAAGCATGGTCTCCAATTTGGTTTCTTACAAATTCGTTGGTCTTATGTTCTTTCCAAGATATTCTCAGCATCTTCCGCCAGCACCACATTTCAAACGCCATGATCTTTTTCTTATCTGTCATTCCAACCGCCCACGTTTCACAGCCATACAAGGCAATCGGAAAACCAGAGCATCCATAATATGAATCTTGGTAGCTTTAGAAATACCTCTGTCTTTCCATATATCTGTCAGCGCAATTGCCGATGATCTTGCCATGGCTAGGCGTCTTCTGATTTCCTGGGAACTGCCCCCTGCATTGTCTATTAGTGATCCCAGAAAGTTGAAAGTGTCAACTTGTTCCACATCTTCTCCATTCACCTTCACTTGCTGATTTGTATCTCCTCCACAGATCATTATCTTTGTTTTCTTGACATTGAGATGCAGCCCAAATTCCTCACTATTTGCTTTTACTCTGTCTATAAGGTCCTGAAGCTCATCTGATGACTTTGCAATAAGGGTGGTGTCGCCAGCGTATCTGAGGTTGTTAATCTTTCGTCCTCCGACTGACACCTGACCTGTAACACCAACAAATGCTCTCCTCATGATGTACTCTGCATATATGTTGAAAAGGTACGGTGACAGAATGCATCCTTGATTTAACGCCTTGGCCAATAGTGAACCACTCACTGTCTCCACTCTCTGTTCTAACGGTGGCTTCTTGGTTGTGATATAATGAGCAAATCAGGTCAGTCACATGCTCGGAGAACCCCATTTCTTTCATTATTCTCCACAGCTGCCTATGCCGCCCACAATCAAATGCCTTTGAGTAGTCAATGAAGCAAAGGTATAATGGTTGCTGGAATTCCCTATTTTTCTCCATTAAATTCCTCAAATTGCCAATTTGGTTTCTTGTCCCTCTTCCCCTTCTAAAGCCAGCCTGCTCTGGTGGTAATTCATTCTCAAGATGATTTCTAATTCTCTCAGCAATGAAATATCATTCATTGTTAATGTTTCATAACATTTAATGTTGTAACGGTTGTAACATTTTAACGGTTGTAACATTAACGCACATTGCAACCTTATGACTTTGTACCCACATCCTAACCCTGATATGGATCACAGAGTACCTATACACTTGGTTTGTATTAAAGGAATCAATAATGTTAACCTACATGTAGTAAAACCATAGCACAGACCATACAGGGTCAACTTTTCAAAATACAACCTTTTATCTGTTGTGCGTCAAAAGTCATGTTATACAACCGTTATTTTTCCCCATAGGGTTTATGTGGACAAAATTATCAAAATGTAGGTAGGGCATTGAATTTTTGCTCGCTATCTCCTTACTTATAAAGATTAACAATGGCCTAAATTAAACTATGAAAATAAATAAGGAACAAAAATTAGGGCAATAAACGCTAGGGGGGTCTCATTACTGTGGAAACACCCCTAGGCGTTCTACTTACCGACAAGAGCACCAAAGAATGCAAACACATGTTCAAAAACCAATGCTATGACGACCATAACTGTTACTATCATCACACGGACCATATTGCGCTGCCATGTGGGGGCCTGGTTAAGCAAATAAAAAAGGAATACTGTTAGCTAGTTCACAATGATTACAGGGGCATTTCATGATCCATACAGCCTCATCCCCACTTTTCTCAAAAGGTGAGATTTTTATACCACTGGAAACCTTATTATTCACTTAGCAAACTTGTATTTATGTTCTGTTAACAGAACAAAATTATAGCATATTGTTCAGTGGCCAATGAAGCAGTGTGATATATGTAACCATTCATTAAAAGTGGGTAACCTGATTGGCAGCCTCACCATTTTACCCCATCAAAATCAGGTGAAAGCTTATATTTTTCTCATTAACATATTGAAATTAGGCATTCCAAAAGAGTATATTTCTGAAGAAATCATCCGAAAACTGTCAAATTAGTCATGACTGTGCTATACCCATGTTTGACACTAATTAGATAGTTTTTTTTATTCGAGTTGGAACTTCTAATATCAATATGATACTGAGAAAAATAGGGTCTTTCATGTAAAATCAATATATTACATGATCATGATGATTATCATTAATAAAAACACAGCAGACTACCCATATCAGTCTGTATAAATGTCAGTAATTCCATAAGCAATAAACATTAACATGTTCTTTTTGCATGACTGGTTGAAACGGATGACACTTTACGTTATACGTAAGTAAAGAATTTGATTTTCCAAATATATCAGGTCACCTTCCTTCTAACTGCAAACACAAAATCCGCTATCAACTGAAATTTTGGGAATAAACTTTTTTGTGGATATCTGCTCAAACATAACATAAAAAGAGAACGCTAGAATCACAAACACTCTAATTATCACTTTTGCCACACATGACATTTTAAGCATTTTACACCACTGGATACCTCTGGCTACATAATGTTTATGTACCAACTTGCAAACACAAAATCAGCTATCAACTGAAAGTTTGGGAATAAACTTTTTTGTGGATCTGCTCAAACATAACATAAAAAGAGAACGCTAGAATCACAAATACTCTAAATATCACTTTTGCCACACATGACATTTTAAGCTACCACAAACATCTACCAGTGTAAATATATTTATACAGGTCAAGGAATAAAAGAAAGATAGTGGGAAAAACTCATTACATCTAAAAAAATATCACAGTAATTGGCACATCATTCCTTCTTTTTATGGCCTCATACTCTTTATGTGCGCCCTTCCAGCAAAATACACCTGGATTTTATATTGCAAATTCTGTGAAATACTCAAAAATATTGGTAATCTTAAAAATATAAAGAAAAACATTTCAGAATACTTTAAAGGGGCATTTCGTGATCCACAGCCTCAGCCCCCACTTTTCCCAAAAAAGTTGAGATTTTTACACCACTGGATACCTCTGGCTACATAATGTTTATGTACCAAATATTTCTTGCAGATTAATTAGTTTAGCAAAAATATCGCAAATTTGAATTTCGTTCTGGTGCACCAGAACAAAATTACAACACATTGTCTATGGAGCAGTGTAATACACATAATCATGCATAACTCGCAAACGCAAAATCGGAATCAACTGAAATTTTGGAAATAAGCTTTTTTTGTGGATATCTACTGCATAAAAAGAGGATGCTAGGATCACGAAATCCTCCTTTTGTTTAATAGTACCCAAGCCATCATAACTTTAAACTAAATTTCAAAAGTAAGGTCCCATGTGTTAAAAGATCATTTCTGCCTCTTTGAATACTAAGTAATTAAAATTAGTAAATGTCAAGATTCTTTACTGAAAAACAAGTGCAAGGTGGATTTTGCTGGAATGAAACCAAAATATTGATAATTAACTAGTCATGTATGCATGCTGTCCCATTTCTTCCAATCTGTAATGAAACCATAATGCACCTGTCACCTGTATGACGCACTATATGACCCATTTACTGTCAAATTGTTGACACAGGTTACAGTCAAGGAAACTACTGGTCAGTCACAACATAGGTACGTCAATGTCAGTCACTTTGCCTGGGTGCGTCAAATGTTCGTCATCAGGGGTTTCACTTTCAAAGCAACATTTCAAAATTTGATGAGCCGCCCAGAATAATTATGTTATCAATCACTAGGTGAAATAAAGGTTCATCATCTCCATAAAAAATCCCATCCCCCCAAAGCATACATCGGCAGTGTGGCAGAACTGGTATTTAATATTGAAAATGTCGCTATTTTTTATGTCAGCAAAAAGCCCGGCAAAAAGCAATCTTTTCAAACAGCAATATCTAGCGATCCATACCACCGATCATTGTGGGATAATAATAAAATGGCACCAAAGTTCGTATATATTCGGAAAATGACCCTTCGGCATGCATCGTAATCCCGAAATGGCCAAGTTCATTCATAAAAGCACATGCTCTTTTCCAATCCTTGTTCCGATCACAATTCCTCTGATCACAGAGAAATATGTTTTTGATGATTTACCACAGGTAATTCCATGCCCTAAATGCTTAGAATATCAACTATGTTGCAAAAAGCACTCTAAAGCCATCTTTTAAGTTTTAGTGTTATTACACCATGTTTAAACAATCTTTTGTTGTCACCATTTCAGTACTTGGGACAGTCAATGCAGAATTACATGTAATTCACTTATCCGGATTTTTCACTTATCCGGACAATGCTTGGTCCCATCATGGCCGGATAAGAGAGGTTGGACTGTAGTTACGTTCATATGTTTGTTCGGTTACTCAAAAAAAACATTAACAAATAGGAATATTGAACCACCTTATAATCCAAATTACCTTATCAACAATGTCTTTGGTAGAAGTTGGCATCTTATGACTTCCTTTGTTTATACTGGCTTCATCTGTACCATTTTGATGTATTTGCATATCTGCAAGTTCACAAAAAGGATACAGGTCATAATTATTATTACAAGTTTTTTGTTCATCTTGATGGCTCTCTGCAAGTTTTTTGTCTCCCTGTCTGTTTGTCTCAATGTATGTTACTCCTTCATGTAATTATACACGAAATTAGGGTTAGGGTTAGTTTCGAGTTAGGATTAGGGTTAGGGTTAGGATTAGGGTTAGGATTAGCTTACACAAGATAATTACATGAAGGGTCAACCTGAATGTATGTCTTTTTTTACTTTTCTCTCTGTCTTTTCTCACATTCTCTCTTTCCCTTTTATTTCCAACTATTATTTCTCTTTTCTTTCTCATTAATCTCATTATCTCTTTCCACCCTTGATCACCCCTCCTTTCTCTTCTCTTTTGAGGCCTGCCCCTTTCTCATTCTTTCATTCCATTTCTCGCTAAAACTACTCCAACTTACCCATGTCATTCTTTGATTGTCCCATGTCTTTCATTTCTATTTCTTCATAGGTGACAGTCTGATTGCCTACATGACAGATATTAAACAAACAATGCATCAATGGTGTGTTCTTCTATATACCTTAACACTAACCCGCCTGAATACTACAAAATACTACTTGATATATGCGCTGTTCAGTGCATGCATCCCACGTGGTGTGATGACGCAATCGCCCTAAGTGATATATATAACGCACGGTTTAAGCTGGCCAGCGAAGCCCAAGACCCCGTGGCAAAGTGTCGCCGACCGAGTGCTTGGCATGCGAGGGGTCTCGGGTTCGAATCCCACCCAGAGCAAACAACTTCTTTCCTTCTTTTCTCTCTTTATTCTTTCCTTCTTTCCCTTCCCGTCGTCGAAAAGCCCTTAGGGGGTTAGGGTTAATAGAAACTAGGTTTAAGCGTGCAATGATGTCATATGTTTAACAATCTTGATAGCAAGCCTTAAATTAAGTGGACCTAGAACAGGAGCAGGGGTGTCTATTCTTCCAGAAAATTGGAATTATTCCCTCACCCTACCGCGCTGTGTCACATCCGTCCCCCGATTCTTCCCCAACTGAGATCCTAAAAATGGACCCAAAAGGGAAAATTTTAGGCTTGTTGCTATCTACTTGTACTTTTCTTTATTTTGTTGTTCCCTCCCTTCCTTGTCTGAATATAGGTGTGTTGTCAGACCCAGAAACTTCTTTATACAACTGTTATTCTAAGTGTGAGCTGTTTTATTCTGTCTTCCTTAAAAACATCAAATTCTTTCCTACATGTAGTCTGTAGATGGTACAGTCTGGACACTAAACCATTGCATCTAAGGACTAATGGTTCAAAGGGAACTTAGGGAAGACAGGCTGGCAAACACCTCTAGGCTCTTTAAAAATTTGGGTCTACAATTCACAAAATATTTCAGTCGGCAAACGTACACCCTCCGAATCATATTGGTCTAGCAACGCCCCTGGTTCAAGATCTTGGCACCATTTGGTGGCCAAAATGGTTTGAAAATTAAGTTACTGATATTATGGTCAAAGGATCTTTTTCTAGGGTGAAATTTTATGCAGATTATGAATCTGTAATCAGAAAGCAAAATCTGCTTTACTTTATTTTCTTACAAATTCATGTGCAGCTGCTTGCCTGTGCTAAAATGCCAGCAAATACATGTATGATGAAAGCCTCACAATATCATAAATTATGGTTGGAAAAAAATCAAAACTCAAATAAAATACCAGTCAGGCAAAATTGAAGCTAAACTTTTTACAAGCAACTGTTTTGGGCACAACAAGTTTGCATCTCAAAAGCCTGTTCAGTTTTTGAGTTTTGATTTTTCTTCCAAATACCAATACTTTTTACACACCTCCAAAAATTAAGGGGGTAGGGGACACATTTTAGTTGATTACGGTACCTAACAACATCAAATTCTTTCCTACATACATGTAGATGGTACAGTCTGGACACTGAACCATTGCATCTAAGGACTAATGGTTCAAAGGGAACTTAGGGAAGACAGGCTGGCAAACACCTCTAGGCTCTTTATTATTTTCAGAGCTAACTGTGATTTATTATTTATAGGGTGTGAGAGTTCAGCTTTTTTTGTTTTGATTTTCAGCTTTTTTTGTACCAGTATACTTACTCTGTACAAAAGTATAGGATCTTCCCAAATTGCAGCTTTTTGCTAGGTGTTTTTAGCTTTTTGCTAACTGTTTTCAGCGTTTTCAGCTCTTTTATACATGTGGTGACTGTATAAAAGGCCTAGGGAAGGATAATCAAGGATTTGGATCTGAAGCCGAGGTTTAAAAGGGAAGACAAACATTGGACAATAGAGCTGTTAACTGATTAATGGTTCTGTCTTCCCTTAGAATCCCAAATGCTTCCCTAGACAGGCAGATGTCCAAACTAAAAAGAAAATGGATTTTGTATGAAATATGCAAAGCAGAGCTCCCTTAATCTTTGTGTGCATTATTACCTATAGTATGACCACTAGTCACTATTGCCCAGGCAGGGAAGAATTACTGACCCAACTTTTCCCTGTTTTATGCTTAAGTCCATGGTTTCCCTCAAAATAATTATTTTTGGGATGGGAATGGGTAAAAGCCAAGGGATCACTACATGCATGCTAATGCTACATGTATGTACCCATTATAATTCTTCCCTAAATTATACTTGATGAATTCACCTACCCTGTAGAGCAGTCACTGCCACCCAGTGACCATATATTTCATTCCAAAAATAGCCATAACATTTAATAATACATGTTCCAGCTATACATTTTTCCCCAAATTTGTTAATTTCATTTTTAATCTTCCTTGAATCTTGTTGACTTTCTTCTGTTTTTCCCCTCTATTTTTTTTTCTTTTTCAAAATGCAAAATTCTTCCCCAAAGGGGTAAAATTATTCCCTCCCCTTTGGGGGCGATTAACGGAAGAATAAACGCCCCTGAACAGGAGCCATCAGAATGGATGATGTTTTTTACCAGGAGCCAATGCCAATACAATATACACAATATTGTGTCACCTGGCTGTGAAATTTTGATGAGATCCAGGCTAAAATTGTCTGGCATCTGCTTCTTAAACCCATCCCAAAATCAAAGTATCCAGTTTAATTTTGCTTCATACGTTAAAGAAGGGGTGTTAAATCAAGACCTACCAAATGTATGTTACGGTACGGATAAATTTATTCCGCACAGTTTGATACCTCATTTTTCCAAATCGATACAGGATTGATTACACAATGACCTTTTGAATGTAATCACCTCAATTTTAAAAGTTGCAATAATCTGTTCTAATTATAACCTTCTGTTTTTACAGCTCAAGACATTCATAAACATCTGCACAGGAAACAAAGACAGCGCCCTAGACAGATATGTCTCCAGACCATACAAAACGGTCTACATTTTCTTGGGCTTCAAACCCGTCCGATAAGAAGGAAATCTGGTCTTTAGGGGTTTGCAAGACAGCATAGAAGATGGAGCAGATGGCGATGGGGAAATGTTCTGTTCACTGATGAGTGACGGGTGTCAAGTGTATCTCCCATGGGATGATGGGTGCTGGCAAATCTAGAGACAAAGAAACAAGGATGTGGGAGACTAAGGTATCCATGAGGTGGAGGCATTCGAAGGAGGCGGAGTGATGGTGTAGGCAGGCATCAGCTTGGACGGAAAGACCGACCTACTCAACATCAATGGGCCTTTGAACGTTCTGAAGGACAATAATGTGACACCTCATGGGCAGGAGTCACCAATCAGTTTTTGGAAGATGAAGGGATCAGCTGTTTTCAGTGGCCCATCAAGTCCCCTGATTGAGCATTTGTGGTTTTATTATAGAGTTGACAAGCGGTTCCAACCCACTTCCACACTGTTAGATCAAGTGTGCATCAGATGTCTCACTGAGCATGCACTGCAGATGTCTGGCAGTCATTGCTGCAGCAGGAGGACATGCCAGATATTGACTGTGAAGAGTGAAGGGTAAAACACTGAAGAAGGAGTAAAAGAGTATCTGTATTCAAAAAACACATGAACTGAAGTCAAACAGTCTTAGTCTATCTCTGTTATTGTGTACCTTTATGGAGAATCTTGAGAAGCAGGAAAACCACATCAATAGGAATTACTGCAACTTTAAAATCCTGGGTATAGTGCATTCAAAAGGTCATTGTGGCATCAATTCTGCATCGATTTTGACAAATGAGGTATCAAACTGTGCGGAATAAATTTATCTGTAACATACTTTTGGTCAGTCTTGATTTAAGACCCCATTTTCGACTTATGGACCAAAATTAAACTAGATACTTTCTGTTTTCGATGGGTTTATAAGGCTTGCTTGGTAGGATATGTTTCTGTGCAGAAAGTCCCAGTGTTACAAGCACACAAGGCATGACAATGAAGCAAGTTTCCTGATCATATCAATGTTGATCTTGAAAGAGACAAACAATATTTTTCTTCACAATTTCCAGGTGCATATATAATATATGACACAAAATGGATACCCACACATTATTTCACCCTTGCAATGAATATGGCAGGGTCACTAAAGTCTTATAGTGTTTACACGAGTGCAAATGTGACAAAAAACATGAAAAAATGTCATTTTTCAGAGAATGAATGCAAATTGTGTTTAACCTGTTTTCTATAAAAAGAGTTGTTTTTGAACTTCTAGTAGGTGCTTGCTCTTTAAAGGTAATTTTAGTGATCCTGCTATTACAAAATATGTTTCCTCTACTCTTTTTCCCTGCATCAGGACCATAACACAAGCATTGTAAATATCAGAAAATGATAAAAAACCATGTAAATAGGAGTATTTTATCAAAAATCTGTAAAGGTGATACCTTTCAGATAAAGTCCTGCTTAGGGGTACCTTTCAGATATGACCCTATTTACAGGGTAATATGTGTTGCGAAGCCACACTACATGGACCTCCAAGATTTAAGAGGCTAGTGCTACCCCTGATAATAATCATTATTAAATCCTTCATAAACAGAAGACAATTTTGTCACATTGTTAACATTTTACATTCACTGAGATCCATATACACATACAAGTAGCAGCAATACCAGTAAAGTAAACTTTTTAAGAAGTTTGAACAAGAATTTATTCTGTATCCATACTTACGTGCAAACACAAGACCTTCGACAGTCTCGATTGCTGGGAAGAGCTGAATAGGGAATGTAGATAATACATTGAGCAATAGGGAGATGTTAAGAAGCCTCACAAGTGGTATATGATGTGGCAGATTCCATACAATGACTTGATGTACATTTTCACCATACACCAGGTAACCAAGCATACCAATTCCTGTATTAAAAGACAATGGAAGTTAATTAACTCATTAACTCTATTTATTTATTATTTATTTATTAGACTTCATCACTGGTACATATATAATTATTGCACATCAAAAATTTTGAAAAATATAAATATAAAAACATGTTAAAAGGCCAGCGAATAGGCTGGGATAAACAGGTGTAAATTCACCTCTAGAACCAACCCACCTAGGAAAGACCTAAATAATTTGAAAAAAAAAAAAAAAAAATGGAATACAGGGGCAAGACATTAAATGGGCCTACAATTAGGGCATCGGCAAGTAGAAAACCAAGTACAGGTATCAGAAGGAACAAATTTGGAATAAAATTGAGACTTCAAAAAATCCAGAGCTAAATAGTAGCATAATAAAGACTATTGGTCATAGGATAGCTAAAAACTAGATATAATCATACACAATTCTTAACAATCGACCCCTTTGAATTAGAGAACAGGGCCTGGATTGCGTCATACAGTGTGTGTAGTGCTATGTGCATGAAAGGCCTAATGAAAGTAAATTCTATTGCCCTTTTGGCTCCAAAATGTATGATTATTAGGCCAATAAAATGTTTTATTTTTTTATTTTCATTTTCTAGACCATTATTCGCTGTAGAAGTATTGATATAATTGGATTAATTACTAATAGACAAATTTGATTCCATGCATCCCTGCACTTCAATGGCAGCCATTGAAGTGGGCCATCTCACCTAAAATGTGAAATGATGCAGGCTTTACGGGAATTTTAAACTGTGTTCCATCACCCGTGTGACAAAAGGCTGCTGAAATTTTACAATGCAATACAAGATTGATTTTGAAGCAGCGCTTTTCCACCCAATTGGGCAGTTACAACACCAGTTTGATGCCGATGTCCCCCATATGGTGATATAAATTCTGACCATGCTCATCAGATAAATGTATAGCAGTGGATATAGACTACAATGGTTATTCTAATGTCTTTGAAAAGATTGGTATAATATTCAATCAATGATTGTACACATACACAGGTGATGAGTGTGCCTGATTATAGTGCAGGGCAATACATTCAAACTAGTGTAAACCCATTGCTTTGGTAATTAATCCTGTTCTATCACTACTTTTATGGCAAATTCATTGTAAACAGTGAAAGGTCAGGGGTGCCAATTTCAGCATAATGTTGCATTTTAGCATGACTATTAAAAAATTAAAAAATCTTTAAAAAAAACTTTTTTCCTGAAAATCAAAAAATTGGGTAAGTATTCTTTCAAGAGTATTCAAGAGTCTTTGGGTTGGTATTCTCAAAATTGTTTAAGTTTGGGTCACTCAGGAAAGGGCAATAGAAACTTTTTTACACATAATGCAATCTGTGTTTTAGGTTTTTTTTTACTTTTTCATTGTAAATTAAAAACAACAATGACACCTTTAAAACCCCTGCAATGCATTATCAAACAATTAGAATCTGAAAATCCCTTCAAAATGCCATGTACAACATCATTGCAACAACACATAGCGAGCGTGACAGATATCAGAAACTGAAGAAGCAGATGCAATCTGACTGTCGTAAAACATACAGTGACTATGTTTGTAACACAATTTGTGATGATAACACCAATAACTCTAAAAAGTTCTGGTCCTTTATTAAAGGCAAAAGATGTGACAACACTGGAGTCGCCCCCATCATGAAGGATGGCATTCTCCAATCTGATAGCACTGTTAAGGCCAGTCTCCTTAACGACCAGTTTGTTTCTATTTTCACGACTGAAGACATCACTTCACTTTCAGATCTGGGACCGGAGATTCACCCTACTGCACCCAGCTTCACAATCAATGTGGAGGGAGTTAGGAAACTGCTTTCAAACATCAAACCATTCTCTGCTTGCGGCCCAGACAACATACCTGCATACCTACTTAAAGAAGGAGCAGACGCATTGGCACCAGCCTTAACCATGCTGTTTCAGGCCTCACTACATCAAGGCAAGATTCCCACTCAGTGGAAGACAGCTGACATCTCACCTATCTTCAAGAAAGGGGACAGACACAAGCCTGAGAATTATTGTCTCATCTCCCTGACATCCATCATTGGCAAGTTATTGGAACACATCCTACACAGTCAGATCATGCATCACCTTGACAAGCATGGCATCCTTAATACGGACAATGAGTTCGGTTTTTGGAAAAAACACTCCTGCAAGTCGCAGCTGCTTCTGACAATCAATGACCTGGCCAAGGGTCTCTGTGACAAAGAACATGTTGATGCCATCTTACAACAAAATGATCATGATGTACCACATTGTTCATAGTTTTGTAGCCATACCATCTGGCCCTCCTTTCCTGTACCAATCCTCCGAGACCACCAGAGGACACAAGATGCAGTGCAGGCAACAACACTCCAGGATTCAAGCCTACCAGTAATCATTTTCCCCCAGCGTCATCTGCCTCTGGAACCAACTCCCAGCCTCAGTAGTGTCAGCAGAATCCCTGGACCAGTTTAGAAATAATCTGCATCCACTGGCTCTACGTTAGTCCTCAAGTCTTGGATTCTTTTTACTCGCACCTTATCTGCAACTGCACCTGTATATATTTTTCTTCATGAGCAGCTAGAGAGGGTGCACACAGTACGACGATACTCTCAAAGAGAGGAATTTACTCACAGGTAGAAGAAGTGGGGTTCGAGGTTAGGGTTAGGGGTTAGGGTTTAGGGTTAGGGTTGGATACAGCTCACTAGTCTGAGTAGCGGGTCGTTTACATAAAATTCAACAAAGAACCCACTATTCAGAAAGTCTATCTGTTATTCAGAAGGTCCGCTACTCGGAAAATTTGACCAACGGGCCTTCTGAATAATGGGTTTTCTGAATAGCGGGTCTTCTAACTACCAGGTCTTCTGAGCGACGGACTGCACCCGCACACACAAGACCGCAAATTATATGTGACGTGTCATGTCAAAGACACTTTTGGGCAGGTTATCAATTTTGAGGTTTTTACATATCTTAAATAAAGAGATATTTTGCTCTACACGTACAGCACTGTTTTCCCCAATGAAATTGGACATTCCTAAGTGAAGATATTGAGTTCGTACATTGTAAGTTATGGTATCATAAAATTGGAAATTGAGATATCGGCTTCTAAAAATATTATTGACAATGTTGAGAGTAGGAATTACCTTCAGAAATGACTCAAAATATACAAGATGCCAGTTATATTCCGGTCTGAAACTATCAGACAATATTGTTAACATTATTAACATCACAAATTCGCAACAAACACAAATTGTGAAAAAATCACCCCTGGGCAGAGTTTTGGCTATTTCTCCATTTACGATCCTGCCCAACAGTGTCTCCTTTTGACATGACACGTCACATATATGGTGGAAATATTGCACTAATGTAAATTATTTTCAGCTAGGTAAATTATGTTCAGGGTATTGAGTAGTTACTGACCTGCCATAAATACAGTGTACAAAAATAAAGCTGAATTTAGAAGTACTGAATACCACTCTCGATTGCCTTCCATACTGGATTCAATGGGAATGATCTGCAATAAAAATTGAAAGAAAACTATCAAGATTAGAAAATTTGATATATCCCATATGAAAAATATAACCAATTCTACACATAATTCATTGAGTAACTTAATGAGGGGTGTAACTTAGTGAGGGATAAGCAAGACCATTGGCATGGGATGGGAAGGGGTTAATTATAAGTGAGATGATCCCCCTGGCCCCTGGTACATTGCATATCTCAGTAGCCCCTAAATGAGCTAAATATTACTAACCTTTGTTTCACCTGCGGCTTGGTAGTTACATTGAAACACTCAATGCTGGGACCAACACCTAATTCTAAATGTGAGTGTATCAGCTAACATTTTGGTCTAAAGGTGGGCGGAAATAAACTTTCACTGAAAGAATTGTCTGTGTCCTGTGTCTCACACCTAAAATCACTATTTTCTTTGCTGCCCTCTATTTTCAAAGTGCTCTTCAGGCTCTACTATTGTTGCTATATTTAATTATTGGACACAGGTGTACTATGCCAGGTGTTGTGTCAATGCATGTATACTTCACAAAAGCTCCGTAATTTGTGCATAGTATATAAATATTGACTGTGAGGGGTATGGTTAAAATTATAGACCCAAGGTGATCTCAAAACCATGCTATGACCTACAATGTTATTTACAATGTCAATATCCCTGATCATTATGCTTATATGTGACACAATTTAGTCCATGGAGGCCAAAGGAGGCATTTTTGACAAATATAAAAATTGTACAAACATTAGGCTATCATATACTGAAAACAATAAAGGTCCAGCATACATGTACTTGGTTCCAAAGTTATATGTGATGTCTATTTTCTTATGTATTTTCTTGTTTTTTTTTACTATATACATGTATTTTTGCCTTCATTTCAATTTCAAATATGCCGCCTTTGGCCTCCACGGACCAGATTGTGTCACATATTTGTAATTTATATACTACACTTTCATTTCGATTTTGGTAGTGACATATATATACATGCATTCATCGCTGGTTTCAGTATCAAATTGGGCTATTCTGGTTGAAATACATACACCCTCTATGCAAGAAATGACCTTAATCTTCGACACAGGGAGTGTGAATTTCAAATGGGGTTGCCCTATAGATGAATACAACGAGCCAAGTCATGGTCAGGATTTGGTTGGCCATTATTGGGTCCCCGCAGCACCAAACTGGTGTTGTGACTGCCCAATTGGGTGGATTAAAGCCGCTTAAAATTCAATATTAGATTCTTTTGTGTTGTAAACTGTCATCATTCTTTTGTCTATGTGTAACACGGATGATAGAATGCAGTTTAAAATACCCTCCAAGGCCGCTTCATTTCACATTTTAGGTGAGATGGAACCGACGGGGACCCAGCTTGGGCTGCCATTGAGGTGTAGGAATGCGTGAAATTGGATTCGTCTATAGCTGAACAGGAGTCCATCTGAAATCTGCACCCTCTTGTGTGGGAGATTAAAGTTATGTCTTCTGTAGCGGAGTGAATGGATTTCAACTAGAATCGCCCATTGAATGTGCCAACCTAATCTTGGGTACACACACATATAAATGAGGTTTGTCAGCACACTTGCAGTGTTACCGTATAAAAACACTGATCCATGTCTGTATCAAACTTGAGGCAAGTCAATATACACAAGTTTACATGTTACTTACTGTTCCCAGACCTTCATATGCACCTGTCATCATGCCAAAGAAAATAGGGAATGATGACCACTTACTCCACACTATATCATCCCTGGGACGGTAATCTGTAAGTATGCAAAA
This sequence comes from Amphiura filiformis, assembly GCF_039555335.1. NCBI lineage: Eukaryota > Metazoa > Echinodermata > Ophiuroidea > Amphilepidida > Amphiuridae > Amphiura > Amphiura filiformis. The sequence continues at coordinate 35,037,336 of NC_092630.1, read as the reverse complement.
TGATGAATATTGGTTACAAATACACATTCCAAACAATAATACACTTTTAAAATTTGTTTTAAATTTTGACATATTCAAAGAAGTCAGAATCATAATCAATGATGTACCAACATAACAATTGAAGTAAATCAAAACATAAAATTTCTTTTTAATGGATGATCATCAGTAATTACTGTAATAACAATATATTGCAGATAAAATAGCTCTGCTAGGACCCTTTAAGTGCATGTGCCTATTAAATCTGCTATCACCCAAGAACCATGCCGCCATTTTTCTCTGGAGCCGAGTTCTCGGGTGATAGCAGACATTTTAGGGTGGAGTCACATTAATCCATAGCAGCTTTTTGAATGCTGCTGGTGCAATATTAAGTTAGTTACATTTAACATGAGCTTGAATCATGGTAAGTCTAATTTCTGGTATGTTCCCAGTTTGTCTTACCTACTATTTATATGATTAAAGACAGAATTAAAAAGACTAGTTTGCGTTTGACGCCACTGTCAATCAAACTCCCTACGACCCTTGATAGGTTATTATCGCGTTAAAGCCTGCGTAAAAGGAAGGTCGGTTCATCTGGTGCTGATCGGAGAAAAGGAATCGCAGAAAATGGCAAGAAATTACATACTTTTACAAGGCAAAAAGCAACTTTTCTAGGCATCGTTGACATGGTGCCTTCGGCAAAGAAAATTTCCTACTATGAAGACCTAACTTTTGAGAAGGTTATATATTTGAAGGCACCCTATTTTACCGCCGCATTCAGCAACACATCATCAAGACCTGTGTTGTAAACAAACCATGCCCGAGTTTGATGACGTCAGACACAAACTAATCCTGTCTTTAATTATAATAATACTTACGTTTTATAAGATAGCCCATGATAGCTGTGTACGCAGACATATTGATGATATTTGATACAACACTGATTGGACCAATGTTCCTCATCTTTCGTATCAAAGAATAGACTACAAAAATGGGATACAGTGCAAGAACAAACACAGTATAAGATGGAACAGAATGATTAGTACTCATCAGCGGAGGAGTTGTAACTGCTATAGTGGTGTTATACATTATAGTTGTTACAGTTTGGTCTGTGCTATTAAGAAAATCATACATATCTGAGGTCATGTTTACAGATTGCAATGTTCCTGATAATGACCTTTCACCTTCCTCTGTTGACTCATCTTCAGTTGCGATACCGCCAAAAAGATGTTGCAATGTTTTCCCAAGGAATATAATATAACTTGTACAAAACCCAAATTGGGTAATAAATAATGCTAAATTGACTGTTCTCAAGCCCCATACACCCAGTGAAATTTGGGCTATATCCTGCAGAGTCAGTGACCTTTCTAGACTCTTTCGAGTTTCTGTCATGTTGTGTTCTAGCATGGCTGAAGTCTTTGGGTCTGTAGTTTGAGTACCATTTGGAAACTGTTTCTTCAGAAGATGTTTGATGATTTGTTTCTTACAATGTACAGCAAGCTGACAGCAATGTGTTGTGGCAATAGCAATAAACACCATAGCTATGAAGCCAAGCTGGAATGAAAAAAACCAAAAAACAAGAACACCTATTTGTTATTATTTCAATTTCATTTTAACATAAATCTCTCCAATTGCAATGAAAAAAAAATGGAAAATTTCAACAATTCAGCTAAATCAAAATAAATCAAAATAACAAAAATCGGGAATCATTTGATTCTTGCAAATCAATTTCTGTGCAAACTACAAACGTTTGCGAGAATCAACTTTTATTCACGCAAATCTGTTTGTGAGAATCGCTTCTCGGATTCTTACAGATATTCTGACCCTGACAACGAAAAATTACTTTATGTACTTGCAGCATTTGAAATAAACCCTATTTCAGTGCAATTTGCACCCCAAAATTCGCCTGTTGCAATACAACTTTTAAAAGTGCAGTGCAAAATTGCGATACCACATTGTATTGACTTTATGTGTTGATTGTCTGAAACTGCATCAGATGAAATTGCATGACAACTTTCAAAATGGGGGTGCAAAAGTGCACCCCAAGGTAAAAATTCATTTGAATACTGTGTACTTACCCCTATTCCTGCTTGATGATAAGCAAATGGATTACTGAGATATCCTGATCCCATAAAGGATTTGAATATGTTTGCAAAGTCGGTCACATTGTGCCACATAACACTGTATGTTCAAGAAATAAGAAAGAAATTATACTTTTAAAGGTTGGTGTTAAAACTGGGAGTATGGAAACTTTCGGGCCTCGTTACTACTAAATATTTGTAAAACCCTAAAGTAAGGTTTATAAAACTATGCATATTTACGCAAAAATTTGGAAAAAGATGTAAGATTTGTTAAAATGCATATTTTTTTAAGAAAGTCATAAAGCATGATTTGAACACAATTTTTGTTTTAAATATGACATTAAGGGCGTACTACACCCATGTATTGGTTTGATTGGTCTAAAAAAATATTTTTCCATTTATAGCTAGGCGATATATGCACGGATCATGTGAAATAAAAAAGATTATGAAAACACATCGTGAAAGTGTAATTTTTCACCTATTTGTCTTAAAGTTGACAGGTTGTTAAGGACGCTTATTTTTGTAGCGATCCACGTAGTCTTCTTCACAACCGGTTTCTGCCGTTACTCACACGTATTAGACTCGCTCCCAGTCCTATAATACGTCTATGTCAATCTTCATAGTGATGGGCGATACCAGCTTTTGTTACCGATTGTCTATCCAGAGCAGTCAGGGAGTGGGGCGAATTTTTAGAAAAATAAAATAAAATGAAAAAAAAAGAATGGTCGCGGACGCGCTATGCGATTGAGGGGTTGTCTGAGGGGATGTTCCCCCCTCAGAAGTAAGAAACTTGTGCAAAATGAAGATCTAATTGAAGCGATTTGGTGGACAATTTTAGCAATTGTTTTAAACATAAATCGCGAAAGCCCCTTTCTCTTCTCTTGGGCCAGTCGGCGCTCCCCTGAATCAGCGCCTGAAATGAGTCGGGATGTGCTTGTTCAGGGGATGCGGGTACGTGTGGCTGTAGGCCTACCACATTAACGAACTAAACTTACTCTTCGTGGGATTACGAATCGTAAACACAACACAGGTGATAATAAAACCAGTATAGCAAACATCACTTTAATCGACTAGATGCAACAAGTTTACAACTTTCTTTTTAATTAAAGCCTTAATGTACGATCGTTTTAAATTTTTAGATTTTTCTTTTTTTCTTCCAAAATGATAAAATAACTAAAAGGCCCATTCAGTGATTTGCTCATCCAGACGATCGTAAAAATCATCAAAATTCAGATTTCGGTACCTTTGTCATTGTCATAGATGTGCTAAACATAGCCTATGCGAGTGGTTCAGCCGAAAGACATTTTACACGAATCTGTAATTTAGATACTGATAGTATCTAAATTAGCTACTGTGTATTTGAATGGGGCTTCAACCAGTGGCGTAGCTGGGATTTTTTTTCCAGGGGGGGGCAAGCCTGTATGGGGCGGGGCCCAAATCCACCAAACAAAAATTTAGCCGCCCTTCCTCAACAGCCCGAAAAGGTTGACCCAATTTTTTTCCGTGGTTTGAGAAAGTGAAGAGAGAGAGAGAGAAAAGAGATTATAGGTGCTAGCGCCCTAAAAGCAACACATTTTGATATTATATAGTACCATTCTCCCCCCACTCCTCTCCCTTTTTTTTTCCTCTCTCTCTCTCTCTCTCTCTCTCTCCTTTTCCTCTTTTTCCTTGAGCTAGGGGCGAGGGCCCAAATAGCGCCAGGGCGGGCCCAAACAGGCAATTTTGGCAGCTACGCCACTGGCTTCAACTTCGTCAGTACTGCTGTTTTTTTTTCGTTTTTTAGCCAAATTTGTCATTTCAAAAATACCAAATGACAATTTGAATGACTTATCCTTCAAACAATTTTAATTTTTTTACACTTGCGCTGGGATCACTGAATGGGTCTTTAATATGCAATCATTATGAAAGTTCCCAATACATTTGGAGGCGAAAAACATTGGAAATTTGCAAAAAAACAACATCATAAACTTCACCTCTATCACTCGAAATATCTCACATATCACGCATGGTATGCCGCTGAGTATATCCCATAGACAATCCGGGGACAATCCATTGGAATTAAATCACTATACCAAATTTATTCGCTACCTGAAGTCCCGGGGGCACTTCAATATGAAATGGATTATAGGTGTAGGGCTGGCACTTTCGCACTAAGGGGCATTCGGTGAGAGCAAAATGTAAAAAATATGGGGTCATTGGGTGAGAACATGACCTTATTTTTAAATGGAATATTTGGGTGAGAGCCGAAACAGCGCTTCAAAAACCTCGAAAATCGAATTTCTAGTTCTAAATGGCTTCAAATTTCATTGTTTTTTTTTTCAAAATAAGTAACAAAATCAGTGATAAATGAAAGTTGCTGTTCAAATTGAACTTGTAAGGGTGACAGATCAAATGGAAAAATCAGGTGGTGGTCGCATTGCATTCTCTAAATTCAGTAAATTTTCATCTTCAACCGTGTAATTGAATGGGATTATTTTGAAATTTTAAAACGATTGAAATATCACAAACAAATAGGCCTATGTTAATAAATAATATAAATACAAGCTAAACCGTTGGGGTTCGATAATGAACCCCACAAAACTAACCAAGTAGCGGTATATGGAAAATGCCATACGGCCGGGCGGTTTCACAAGTTGCCGGCTCGATCATGCCATTCGCCGCCTGGGGAAAATAGGGGGTCTTCGGGTGACAGAGCATGTGTTTGTAAAAAAATATGGGGTCTTTGGGTGACAGCGATGCTGAAAAAGGGGGTCTTATCCAGCCCTATAGGCGCGTCACCTCCAAAGTTGCCGAGTGCCCCCCCCCCCCACGGCGTGAAGTCGAGAATGAAAGATTAGAATATTTGCTTATAATTATTTGTTTTCAATTTTGAATATTTTTGTTTTCAATACGTTTCATAATAATACATTTTATTTTTTCTATATTCTGTCAAAAGTAGCCTACGGTATCGTATGGCGATACCAATTAATCGTGTCGACCCACAGTACCGATCGGCGGTATCAAAGTATCAAGTATCGCCCAACCCAAAATACAAAATTATAATGGCGACCTCCACAAACTCGGAAATATCATCTGGCAGGAATTGTTTCAAATGAAATATACAGGATTGTCTTCTCTGATGTAAGTAAAAATGGTGGCATATTAATTATGCTCCAACATACATTGTGAACGTTCTCACTTTAGTTGATTTTGTGCAACAAGTTGCGACAAATTAACATTTTTGTGCCAAACACATGTACTTGTGATAGCGTTTACATTGTATTCAGTGTTTGTCTTTTACTGAGATGGCGACCCTAAAAATCGCCTAGAACTAAAAAAAAAAACAAGCATTATCTTATCATTAAGATTTTACTGTTTCAAACCTGAAACAGATGTGCTGGCTAGCGAACACAAATTTTGCATATCATTGTCAACTGGAAGGGGAAAAAGAAGTTTATTTTCTTTAATAATGATAAGTGATGCCAAGCATGTGTTTTCAAAGCTGTGCATAATTAATGCATTTCCAAAAATATATATTTTGGTACTTTTAGGGTCTGACATTAATGCTTAATTTGTGCGTGTGACTGGTTTCACGGTAGCAATTCTGAAATTTTAGATATACTCCAATTTGTAAAAGTGCCCCCATGTACCGCTTTTGGGCATGTCCTTTAAAAGCATGTAAGCTACATCGATACCGATGCCACCAATAGAACGAGAAGATTTGCCCCTTCATTTTGCATACCACTTTGACCAATTTTTTTTTCTCATTTCTTCACAAAATGCAAAAAACCCGCAAAAAAATGCGATGGGTGTAGTACCCCCTTAATACTATGGAAACAAATTACTTTGCCCCACAGGCAATTTCGGAGCCCAGGAAATATGAATATTGCGGGTGAGAGACGGCTGTTTTTATTTGTTTTTAAGGAAAATATGAGTTTGTTTTAAATAGAACCATGTGATTCATGCTTGATAATTACTTTTCTAACATAAGGCATAATGTTGTGATTGCTTTAAAAACAGCATAGTTCATCTACTTTTTGAGTTATGAGTCTACCTAAACCCCTTTTTATATTGTCATATTCCATCGCGTTCGGTTTCCAGACCCCCCTTGTACTCTTAATCTTATACATGCAGAGAATGTTCAAACTTCATATTTGTGCTTATGCAGCCGTCAAAGGGAGTTTGAACCTACCCATCTCAAGCCATTTACCTTGATTCACCCTTCAAAAATTATTTTTAGGCAAAGATTCACCTTCTGTCAGGGGCTATTTTAGAAGAAAAAAGTCACAGCACGTTAGCAAACATAAAATCTAAAAGATCAGCTAGCAGAGACAAGCTTGAGGGGAAGGGGTTGCTGGCAGAGGGGTTGTATCCCCTCGAGTTCTGTAAACTTTAACAAATCATGCGTTAAAATCATACATTTTACTGACTCATTTTTGACGTTAAGGGCTGAGAACTGAGAGTGTATCACTCAGACATACCAAATTCAAGCCTTACATTAGACAGGCGCCAGGCGATTTTTACCCAGTGGTTCTAACCTTTTGGCTCCTGGTTCAAGTGAAAAATGCATGGACCAGGAGCCACTAAAAAGCAAGTGTTTGGTGCTCAGTTGGCAGGTCAACATACATGACAAACCACTATATTGCTTTTAAAAAAAGAAAAAAAGAATAGGCCTAGCAGTTTAATTCATCTTACAAGCAACTAAAATGCCCTTAAAGTCCTCAGCAAGTAAATTATTAAAAGTCCAGATGCAATTTTAATTGACCTTGGATGCCACTTTGACCTTGTTGAATCCCAGACTCCCAATACACGTTTGTTCATTGAAGTTAAATCATAGACTCTGAAGACTTCAGAGTCTATGGTTAAATGCACTTTTTGAATGTGATTTTCTTATCTGGTTCAGTTCATGAAAAGAGTGGGTCACTGGGTTGCCAGTTTTATTCATTTGCATTACAAATTTTATAATTATGTGGATGGTTTTTTCTTCTTTGATTTTGTATGATTTAAGCTTGGTCTACCCTGTAAAAATTATTAAAAATTATTATTCTTTTTTTTTAATTTGTTGGTTGAATTTTGTTTACACTTTGGTATACACATAACTGTATAAATAATGCTGGATAAAACCTGTAAAACTAATTAATTTATTTTTGGCTCCTGGTCCTGACATACTTAATGTAAGGCTTGACCAAATTGCATTCTGAGTAGATTGAGGAATAGCCTTAACTCAGTTAACTGATATCAAATAATTTTGAATTTTTGAAATTGGCGATATAATACACATTTTATGACAAATTATTAAAAAATGATGTTGTTGACATTTAACAGTCCTCAAAGTAAAGTTTATCAATCTAATGATATGCACTTATAGTTGAAAATTGATACATGTCTGGTTCACTAATGTATTTCACTAATTCATTTAATTGATGTGTCATTATTTTTAATTACCTACAGCTCCATGAAAGTACACACTAGGATCATTAATGTCATTAAGTTTATGGTATTGATGGCATTGATATGCAAAAATGAATACAAACTCTGAATATAAAATGCACACAGGTGCCTGTAATTGCACGAAATTAATATCTGTAAAATGTAATAATATTATAATTTAAAAAAATCCTTTTGATTTACTTAGAATGGTAGGTTTCATTTAAAATGTCATTCTATTTAATTGAATTGTCATTTTTGATTACTCCATAAAAGTACATAGAACCTCTTTATATTTCTTTTTTTAAACGGGCCATTTCGTGCAATTAACCTGGTACATCCCGCCATATCTTGTACATAAATTATTATTATTATCATGTTATTCAAATTATCAGGATTGTTACTATTATTATTATATTGGTTATTTATTACCATGATTTATATTATTATCATTATCACTATTATTGCTTCTGCTAATATCATTATTGAATTACATTTGTACATTGTATTATTGATTGGTGATTGGCAAATAAAATATGAATGAAAATGAAAAAAAAAATGTTGAATGAAATGCTCACTTGTCCCTACCATCTCTTAACCTGTCGCACAGTAGTGTAAAGTTCTCAAAATGTGATAAGATTGAAGATATAAATTTCATTACAAAAAATTAAACATCACTCTTCACGAACTATATGTCTATAGTGCTCAACTTAAAACACTGAGATATTCAGTCCATATTTTCTAAGCAATATACATGTACAAGGTGAGTCCGAAAAAGTGCAATAGTGCAAAGAATCCATCTTTATTTTATAACCAGATTGAACTTTTAGGATTTAAAACACATGATATATTCATTAATGGCCTTGTGTGAAAAAACGAAGTACCGTACTGACGCCAGTATAGTCCCACCTTCGAGTAAAGTCCCACCCCCAATTTTTTTTTTTTTTTTAAGTTATTTATTTTTTCGGCTTTGGAGTGTCCCTGGACCGACCTAGACCTAAATGCTCTAGGATCATTCATGGTTGATTTAAAAAAAAAAAAAAAAAAATATTGTAGGCCTACATGTATGTGTTTTGAATAAATTTGTACTCATGTCATACTCTATTAATGATTTCCAAATGCATTGAATTTGTATGCATTTTTTATTTATTTTTTTTAATCAACCATGAATGTTCACCCAAAAACGGGATGGGACTATACTCGCGTCAGTACGGTAATTAGCATTTACCGTTCTGTTGTTATGACATATTTTACAGCGATACTCGATTTTAATGCTTGTCCACGGGACATATAAATTTTGAATGTCAGCACACTCTTTGTAAGGTAGATTTGGAACAACTACCATTTTCTTAACCTCATTGGCACTGAAGTAGAACGGAGCACCCAAACATATGGAAAGGTTTAGATACAAAAACGATTCTCTTATAAACCATCATGCGCACAGTTTCCACCTCTATACACCTGAGTACACATTTTTGTCCAAGAGCTCTCAGGCATGCAGTGAATTGTCTCCACACAGTCTTTGATTACACTACACGGTTGAGTGCATAGCATCGTAAGAGCTGTGGAGTTTCTAGCTGAAAAATGGGCCTCTTTGATTGGTTTTTGTTGAAACCTCAAGTGTTCCCTTCATCCAATCAGATTTTTAAAAATATCAAACGAAAGCTAACACTTCCCCCTAAAAACAATTTTCGTTACTAGGTCAACAGATAACGCAAAATTTCAATGTTATACATGTAGCAAGGCGAATGTGGTAAATCTGTTGAAAACTACCTAGATATGATACAATTCAATGAACTATGACTTTGCTAAAGAGCGCTTACAAATTGATATGGTTTTATTGTCCCTGGTCTTGAGCTGTCTTGTATACAATGTAAGTAGAGGAAACATTACTTTTATTTGTTGTTATTTTCATATTTAGCCTTACATTAAATAAAAATATGCTCATTCTATAAAAGAAACATACAAATTTATGGGGGGGGGGGGTTCAAATGTCGAAAGGAATGCGTGCAAATTGAAGTGGTGTGAATTACAAAATATCCAGTATAAGTTGGACACATTGCAGGGAATTGAAAAATTGGTGTTGGAGTTGGGTGTTCAAAGTACAATGTATGAAGGTCATTGAAGGACTTAAGGTGGTACTACACCCCTGGCCAATTTTGTGCCTATTTTGCATTTTTCTCAAAAATTATAGCGCTTTGGTGATAAGTAAGATGTATATTATAGGGGCAAGGAAGGACTACAACTACATGTACTGCACTGAAAATTTTATTTCAGCACAGACAACAGTTGTGGAGTTACAGTCAAAAATGAGGGAAAAACAATATTTGATCAATAACTACATTTACTTGTCTTGAGTCACTGAAATTGCAGTGTAGTAACTGGATTCCTTGCCCCTATTACATAACTTTTGTTACCAGTGTTTTATTAGTTTTTGAGAAAAATGCAAAAATAGTCATTCCCTTTGACTGCTGCATTAATGCAGCCGTCAAAGGGAATCTTGTAAAAAAGCTTAATAAGCAAAGAAAAGATACATGTACCTTTAAGGGATGGGGTATGAACGTTTGGACAGTATTTATTGTGGGACATTAGAGCACATCAGACATATCGAATTGCATTCTGAATACGAAGAATGTCCTTCTGATATCAAATAATTCTGATTTTTTGAAATTCGCAATGTAATACACATTTTATGGCAAATGATTAAAAATTGATATTTTTGATATTTAACAGTACCGGTACTCAAAGTAAACTTTATAAATCTGATGATTTATACTTAAAGTGTATATGAAAAGCCAACGATCAATGGAAAATTTTGACCTTTCAGTATTGAAGATATGATTTTTTTTCCCAAAACACAAAAAAAAATTAGGTCTTTTTGGAAAAAAATCCATATCTTCAATATGAAAGGTCAAAATTTTCAATTGATCGTCGGCTTTTCATCCCAGCTACATATACTTTAAGAATATATCATTAGATTTATAAAACTTACTTCGAGGACTGTTATTATATCAAAAATGGGAAAAATATCAAATTTTAATAATAATTTCTCACAAAATTTGTATTATATCGTGAATTTCAAAAAATGAAAATTACTTGATATCATCAGAAAGACATTCTTCATATTCAGCATGCAATTCGATATGTCTGATGTGCTCTCATGTCCATGTCCCACAAAAAATACTGTCGAAACGCTCAAAACGCTCATTCCAGATCCCTTAATGTACATAAAAAGAAAAAAAGAGACCTTGGAGGGCCCGTAAAAATCAAAGAAGAGATAACTTATTACATGTAGGCCCAATGGACAAGAAAAGAGACCTTTAATTTGTTGTCCCATACATATAGTAAAGCAAAGAAAATATGCCTTAATTAAAAAGTACCGTTATCTTTTCTTTACCTTTTACGGGCCCCTGAGGTCCCTTTTCCTTGCTTTTACTACCCCTTAGTAAAGTATGTTTTCTTCATTTTTTACGGGCCCCTAAGACCCAAGGTAATGCACCCTTTCAACCCCCTTGTCGGCGGCACTGCGCGTAAAAAGGAAGGTCGATTTATCTGGTGCTGATCGGAGAAAAGGAACAGCAGAAAATGGCGACAAATTACGTACCAGTACTTTTATAAGCCAAGGCAAAAAGCAACTTTTCTAGGCATTGTTGACGTACATGGTGCCTTCGGGAAAGAACGTTTCGTTCCTACTAACATGACTAAAGACCTTTTAAAATGGTTTTGTAATGTAATATGTATGTTTGAAGGTGCAAAATTAAATTAACACAATACATAACGTCATAATGCGCCCGGTTTTACCGCCGCGTTCATCTTCACGACACTTGTAAACAAACTGTGCTCGAGTTTGATTGACAGATGACGTCAGACGCAAACTAGTCTTTTTATCTCGGTGCCCCCCCCCAACTCAACACAAAAGTTGGCAACCATGAGAGTTACCAAATATTTTAAAGACCCCCTGTGCAATGATTTTTCATCAAATTTGCTCCCCTTTTCATGCAAAATCGAGGACAAAATTTGGCCAAAAACAACACCTTTTTTGTGGTTTTCAATGACTAGAATTTCCAACACCCGTTTTCAATGACTATAATTTCAAACACCCCTTTTCAGTGACACTAAATAATATTGACATAAAATTGCCGGATTTCCCCAGTAGGCCCTACCCCTTTTATCCAAATTTCGCTGACAGTGCAAATTAATACCCCCTATTTTGCTGATTTTACTGTCAAATTTCACGGACTGTCCAAATTAAATACCCCCTATTTTCCCAATTTCGCGGTCCTCGGTACTGGTAAAAAAATTACCCCTTTTCCGCTCTATTTGGTAACTCTCATGGTTGTCAATTTTTATGTTGGGTTGGGGGGCCGGGTCTTGGTGTTCCATCTATGCATACGTCCCTATAACCCGAAACATCATGACCCTAGCCTAGGCCTAGTTGTTCCATCCTCGATCACCATAGGTAGACATGTCCACATTGCTTATTTATAGAGGGCGACATTCAGTCCAAAAAGTTGCGACCACAGTAGCTCACAGTCAATGGCTTAACTGTGTAATCCACATAGGGAAATACAAAAATTTGAAATTTGGACACCAGAAACTTGGAGACGTAGTCTAAAAAGTGCTGGTACTTTATCCTTGATACAGAAGTCAGCATGCAGTGAAAGTTAGATTTCATAAAATAAAATCGCCGATGTGTAAAATGGATCATCGTGGTAAAAAATGATGCATTACCGGTACATGCTTTTTTTGTACAGTAAGTCATTGTAAGGCATTGTCAATGATGGCCGCAGAAAAGTGCAGTTTTTTAAAAACAGACATTTGCCCATAACTTCGCTAATTTTTTACCTACAGACATGGTTGACCCCTCGTTTTTTAAGTTAAATAATCACCTTTTTAAACAAAATAATTTCCATGTGAAATATCCTACTTGAAAATTTTGTGAACATGCCTACCCACGAACGAACTACCCCCATTCACGCTGTACGAAGTTAGAATTAAAGGAGCCAGTTAGCACGCCAGGCACCACTAAGCATGCAAAGTGCATAGCATCGGACTTTTGGTGATCCCCTGTATCTTTTTTTATCGTGTCAGGCAGGAGCACGCCGCTCATTAAATATTCATGAGCCCAACACGTCACAAACACGTGGTCTTATTCGGCCCGATCAGAATCGTTGCAATTGACCCGACATGGTTTTATGAATGAATTTTTGACCTTACTGGGCTCAAACATATGCATATTCATTGATTTTGTAAAATTCAAGATGGCTGCTCGGCTCTGGCGAAAACAGAATGAAAATCAATGGTTCCGTTCGGAAAATATTGCCGTTTGAAAATTGACTTTTTTCTGGCGTCAAACGAGCAAAATTTTCGATGACTGAAGATACTCAAATTTTATTTATCTGTAATTTTGGTTATAATTTTTTGTTGGACATGAAATATTTTTTCTGACTTGGCTGGAAGCTTATTTCAAGTGGTCATGATGGATTTTACTACGGAGGACCCAGTTTTACAACGGAGACGGACAATATGCACGAGCTGTTTTTTACCAAATTTTACAAAAATTTCACCGATCATACGCACACGATTCGTCAGGTCTGTGCACGTGATGTCATGCAGTGGGTGCGTGGGGCAGTGCTAGGAAATTTGCATAATTTTAACTTGGTAAGATAAGAAGTTTGATTGTGCTACCATAGGGCCATGAATGCCGTACGTACGTAGAAACGGGGCACTCTGAACTCACGTCGCGGTGATGACGTCACACTGACGGCATTTATAGGAAGAATTCAAAACACAGCGACGATAACAGTCACTAGTAGCTACAAGTCTGGTCTTTTACATCATCTTCACGTGAGGAATGGTATTATGGTAGCCTGGACTAGGAAGTGGTATTTATGAGAAAATGTGGTATTTTAGGCCAAATAAAAAATAAAACATGTTTCACGTCCCCTCCCGCTTCCTTTTTTGAGGTTTCTTCAATTTTATTTTTATTTTTGAAATTCAGTTATAACTTTTCAAAAAATATGTCTAGGAAGTAGAGATGCTTTCTGGCCATGCGTTTTGAGGTGGGCCCATTTCTGTTTCACCGACTGTTTTTCCGAAAATCGCGCCGTTTTCGGTTCAATGAAGTATATTTTTAATGTTTGACATCCTACACCCATAAAAGTATACATTTTTCAACAGGAAATTGTCTCAGGAGTTCAAAAATACAATTAAAAAAAGCATAGGGTGTAGTCATAAAGAGTTAGAGATCAAAATATCTTGAAAAAATTAGAAAAAATGTTATATTTTAAAATTTTCAGTAAAGAAACAACCATACACCCTATTGAAATTTAAACTGTATTTTTCAATTCTCCTCAGTTAGACCTTTCCAGTGATATATAACTTGTTAGGTGTTATGTTTGGTAAAATAATTTTGTGCGATCATTTTTTCAGATAAAATTTGAGTTGCAAATTTCCAGCGATTTTTGATGTATATTATATAATCTCAAAAATTGAATAGTAAATTTGCTTTATAACATTTATAAACATTCAAACTATTTATTTGCAAATAAGTGACACTAATAAATGCATAAAATCAGTTACATTGCTTTTAAAAAATGAAATGCACCGACTCTCACTGAAGTGCTGGTGGGTATCGTATCATGGCTTAATTACCAGCCAACCAAAAAACTTTGCGAACATTGTTTGGGACAATTTCATGAATTTAAACAATATTTACAACTTTAAAGCTATAACACAAAAACAACAGTTACTGACGAATACAGTTTAGACTCATCTTAATAGCAACAGAAGAACATAAAAATTGGAAGAAATTATACCCTAATATGTCCTCATGCTACATTCTGAAGAACTTGCAACTTAACAGTTATTGGTACTGGGTTGAATACACTCCTGAGGAACAAAAAATTGCTTTGACAGTTTTTGTGTCCTTTTAAGAAAGGTGTCCTCTGGTAGTCCTTTGAAAACTAATAAAATGTCCTTAAAGTTAAAGCACCTTTGTGCCAGCCAAATTTGTGTGGCCATATTGTGATGCGGTGGCTTCAAGTCATACATGTACATGTACATTTTCTGATATGACATGCAGAAGAAAAAATGAGTCCATAAAGGAGCATAATGTACCCGTAATGTTCAAGAATTGTTTCAATTTGCAGAAACATATCTAATCGCACGAGAAATAAGCCCAAGTGTAGAACTGTCACATCTAGGTGATTTTTTTATGTTGAGAAAAATGTTAAAAGACAACAACAAATGGATAAGTATGTATACAAAACCGTTCCAAGAACCCACGGAACCATTCTCTTGAATCAACAGGGTGTGATGGAAAGGTGAATGTGAGAGAACTGACAATGCTAAATTGCCAAGAGTGTAATCAGTGTATAAATGAAAATTACTCTCACAATGTGAAAACAAATCGCATGTTTCTCTTTTTAAAGGACTTTACTTTTACAGTGGAGGCTATGACAGTGTTGAACGGACTCTTTGGCTGATTCTGATGCATTTATAGATACACCACCTCTAGATTAAATACAAATCTAATTAGTGAGGATTCATTTGTAGCCATAAAAAAAAACCCTCATCTGATGCCATATGATAGAGATAAAATACCGATTTGGACCTTCATCGGTCTGGCTGGACGTTCTGCTACCCCCCCCATTTTCTCATTAAAACTATGGGTTTGATCTTGTAATTAAGCCTACATTGTATCAGGTTTACTGGCTTGCACTTTATTTAATTTTACTCAGAGCATATTAAATTTGTAGTGGACACAGAAATTTCACTCCATATTTTCCAGCACAATTTGTGCGCAACTTTTAGAATTTCAATGGCATTGCTTTCATGATTTTAAATTTAATGAATTAATTAATTAATCTAATTAAGTACCATCTAAGAATAAAACCTTGGTTTATAAATAAGGAATAACTCAATGATTCAATAAAATAATATTTCTTGGGTATTGTGATCTATATAGCTTACTCTTATAATGTTCCCATATTTCCTGCTCCCCCTCATCCTGCTCCCCCTCATCTACCACCGTGCAAAAATGGCTATTTGCCATTTGGGGTTAATTAATTAGCAATTACTCAAAAACAAGATAACAATGGGCATTTTTGTGACTTTAAGTAGCTGACATATATATTCCCTTCAATTTGGTACCAAATTTGACTATGTAGCACATGAATTTAAAATTATACACCCTTGTCAATTTCCATGTTTGTTGCACACATGAAACAATACCACCTATGTGGGCTCAGCTCAAAATGCACGGCCTTCTATAGACTTGCTAATATACAAGGAACACTTTTATATTAGGTTTTGTGATAGTTAGAGGGGGCCTATCTCTCAGAACAACAAATAAAAAGAGGCCTCCTCCTTTTTCCAGGCATTATTGTATACGCTGAAACAGCTCTAATTATGGGTATTTACACTGATTTTGCGATAAAAAATAACAAATAAAAAGCCCCCTCTTCCTCCTTTTTTTTTTCAAAAACACGGACGTGAAACATGTTTTTTATTTTACTTGGCCTTATGTGTACCGTCCCTGTCCCATATGCTCAGCCTACATGTAGGAGTCTCAGACCTTCGTACGGAGAAGGACAGTGGAAATCGTAATGACGGAGGTGTGAGTACCTCGGGCTAACGACTACGACGTGTATTCGAAACTAAAATTTTAAGCTTACCTAGTAGTGCCGGTTGTTTTGGATTTTTGAGCCTCTATTTCATCTATTTCATCTGGATCATCAATCGGTGCCCGTTCATATTTAATTTCATCTTTGCCTATCAATCCTTTTATATCTTCTTTTAACTGCTTGATTTTGTTCATTTTGAGGGGTGACGTGGAAACTGAAAGTTGCTAGGGCAGGATGTCAGTGTTGACATGTGTTTGACCTGTACAAAATTGTACCGTTCCGTCTTTGAATAAACTGTCATTAACCGCACGTTACTAAGTTCAAAATACACTCATCCCCCATCCCCCAGTTGCAGGCCCAGTTGTCAACGTGTACAGAATTGACGTTTAACAGGGCTAAAGTCATCTTTTGGTCAAGTTTTCAACCTGTTTTTTTTGTCATTTTAGCCAAACTTATCGTGATTTGTATTCTATGGACAAGATCAAATTTGAATTAAAGGAGTGTTCAGAAATACTTTGGTGGGGGGGGGACTGGGAAATATTTTTTTCACGTGGACATTTTTAACCCCCCTCTTCGTGAACCCAAAACTTTTTCGACCCCCCCCCCTCTTGATGGACAAAAAAAATTTGACCCCCCCCCCTCATATAAGGTACAAAATATTTTGACCCCCGAAATGCAGAAATCATATCACATTTTGTGAATTTTATTTTACGCCACTGTGCGACATTTTAAGAGATGGTAGGGACACGCTTGTATTTCATGCAGCATTTGATACAGATTTTTGTACAGTGTAGGCCTATGTGTTTTTCATTTTCATGATTCACATCTTTAAGCATAATCCCGTCAGGAAACCAGCTCTGTACTTTCATCGAGTTGTCAAAAAAACGATAATTCAATTAAATTGATTGACATTTTAAATGAAAACCTATACCCTTCTAAGTAAATCCAAACATTTGTTTTTAATTATTATTATTACATTTTACAGAAATTGATTTCGTGCAATTATAGGCACCTGTGTGCATTTTATGCATTTTTGCAGAGTCTGTATTTGTTTTTGCATTCTGATTAACATTGTTTAAACATAATACCATAAACTTAATAACATTAGTGAACTTGTTGTGTACTTTCATGGAGCTACAGGTAATTAAAAATAATGACAAGTCAATTAAATGAATTTACATTTAGCTACTGATTTTTGGCGACGACACGGTAAATTTACCCACATAATCCGCATTCCGCTTTACTTCACATCAGCTAACCTCAGTAGAAAGCAATGACTTCACAGAGCAACCAGCTAGCTATCTTTAGTAGATAGCAATGACTTCACATAGCCATCAGCTTTCTAGAGTAGTTTGCCAGGACTCATATTAGACATAAGCTACCTTTAGTAGATAATAATGACCTTAGGCCTATATTACAGTAGATGACAATGACTTCAAAGATATATCAGCTATCATGAAAAGAGAGCAATAACTTTACAAAGTCATCAACTAACCTCAGTAGATAGCAAAGACATCACATAGCCATCAGCTATCTTGGAGTAGATCGCACTGACTTCACACAGCTATCTTCACCAGATAGCAATGACTGCTCAGAGCCATCAGCTATCTTCAGTAGATAGAAATGACTTTACATAGCCATCAGCTAACCTCAGTAGATAGCAATGACTTCACGATCACAGAGCAACCACTGCAGCTATCTTTAGTAGTTGGCAAAGTCTTCACAGCGGAGCAATCAGCTGTCTTCAGTAGGCCTAGATAGCACTGACCTTATACACGTTATACAATATTCAGCTATCATCAGTAGATGACTTTACATAACAATTACCTATCTTCAGTAGAAAGTAATGATTTCGCAGAGCAATCAGCTATTTTCAGTTTGATAGCACTGACTTCACATAGCTATCAGTTATCTTCAGTAGATAGTAATTTTACAAACAAGTCTGATTTTACCTTGAAATCAGTTTTTTTCAGTAGCAACCTTACATAGCAATCTGCTATCTTTAGTAGATAGGAATTACTTTATATAGCCATCAGCTATCTTCAGTAGATAGCACTGACGTTACATATCCATCAGCTATCTTCAGTAGATAGTAATGACATCATAGAGCCATCAGCTATCTTTAGTAGATAGCAATGGCTTCACCTTGTCATCAGCTAACATCAGTTAGATATCAACGACTTCACATAGCCATCAGCTATATCCTCAGTAGATAGTAATAACTTATTATAGTCATCAGCTCTATACAGTATACTTCAGGGGCTATTTTAGGCGGGAAAAGTCACTGCACGTTGGCAAGACAGTGTATAATAATACTACTATACCTTTGTCGCAGTGGGCATCGGAGTGGGGGTCGTAGCCCCCTTGAGTTTCTGAGATTTTTAAAAACCACGCGTTAAAATCACTCATTTTGATGACACATGTGTCACGTAGACTTTTTTTAAACATAGGCGGCATAGGTGGATCGACCCAGGGGATGATTTAAAGCCATATTATAACATTTTCAAACAAAATAGATTAGCATTTCTTTGCCATAAAATGTTAGCTTTTACTGTCAGATATATCCCTTTTATTTTTGAGCCGAACAACTACGGCAAAGCAAAGAAAATTGGAATTTACTACCAGCGCACATGTCGCCAATACCATGAATACGTAGGCCTACCACTCCTTCGGTCATGTTGTGGTACGACCCTTTGTTGTGTATATCACCGTCCCGCACGCCGTGTACGTACTGTGTGTTATGAACATCGTGTATGCGTTCGACTAATAATTTCATCGTAATAATAAAGCGCCGGTTCCGGCGTTTTAATCAAAATCTCGGATTTTGACAAAACTACAGCACCTAGAGTCTTGATTTTTGCAGGGTATATTGGTTTAATAAAGTTCAATTTAATCGTGTAAAAAAAGGAATTTTAAAAATTCCGTGAGGGCGTCTTCCTCAGCAAATGTTATAATATGGCTTTAAGCACTTCCCACCACGCCACTGTGTTGACTTGCGGTTAGCACAGCTGTGTGAGTGAACATGACACCACTGCTCGAACATTGCATTGACGGGCATGGGCATTTCGTGATCCACAGCCTCATCCCCCACTTTTTTCAAAAAAAGTTGAGATTTTTATACCACTGGAAACCTCTGGCTACATAATGTTTATGTACCAAAAATTTCTTGCAGATTAATTCGTTTAGCAAATTTGAATTTCGTTCTGGTGCACCAGAACGAAATTACACACAGTGGCATATGGAGCAGTGTAATACACATAATCATGCATAACTCGCAAACGCAAAATCGGAATCAACTGAAATTTTGGAAATGAGCTTTTTTCGTGAATATCTACTGAAAAATGTCAGAAAAAGAGGATGCTAGGATCACGAAATTCTCCTTTAAATTTGAATTTGGACTGATATATTTACAATAAAAACGCATTCAAAATGCTAGTCGATTTCACATTTTATGTTACCTACAGAAGGTGTGAATTATCCTTCATGCATACATCACTTTTGTTCTGAAATCGACCAAGTAATAATGACACACGCACAATTCTTAAACAACATCTTTTGCACAGAATTCAATGGGATTTGAAAAGTAAAGTGGCAGTTGAAACTCTAGTGATAACACGTTTGCAGTGCATGATGGGGCTTCCTTAAATCATCTTCTGAGGTGGACCAGCCAGGTGAGGAGAGGCAAAATTTTCAAATCGCCCCGCTAATCCGCTACTAAATTTACTTTACTAGAACAAATGCGCGCGAAGCTCGCGAATATATGTGCAATATAAACCCGAATATAAATGGGCCAAAAGGAAGATGTAGCTAAGGCTGCGATCACATAGAAGTATACAAGCCTGATCGAATGAGCGTATTTCGTATAGCGAATACCGTACAGCTCAACTTACCGTACTTTGCCTAACCAGACAGTCCATGCCAAAATTGTTACTACACCTTTACATTTCATCGAATCTCTTTTTGATGTCTGTCATTTTGAACATCACACTTGAAAGATGTATGCTATGTAGAAACTTTATTTTGCAATTTCATAATTTGCATATTATTAGCCTATTTGCAAGAAAAAACATGAAAATCAATAAATACCTATATTTTTCACAATTTCAATATTTTATTAGAAATTAAGCATGTAGGCCGTTTGTTATGACTTGATGAATGAAGCTGTTAAAACAGATTTTGATATTTTTGCTTATTTTTCCTTTTTTGCCCCAAAATGTGTAAAAATCAACATTTTTGGATGACCTATATTTTCTTTGAATATTTATCAAATTTCTTAATTTAGGTATAATACAGTGCAGAAAAAGATGTCAAAAAAATCTGTTAAACAGATTGCCAATAAATTGTTCCATTTTCCATTTTGGGTTAAATACTCAATTTTCATGCGCGGGATATTTGAAACATAAAATGAAAACATGTCCATTGCCCTTTTTCCTCGAGATGTACTATAATATCAAGGTTACGGATATATTATAATCCCTTCTTATCTTCACTGATCCATCAGATACCTATTGTTATGAATGATCAATGAAAAGGTTCAGAACTGGGCTACTAATGGTCTGTCAAGTATCTATAGTTATTTTCATGACTGTGTCAACTCAAAAATCATGCAAGGTCGAATGTAGGAAAAGTATGATCAGTTGAGCTGTATACCGTATACTTCTATGTTAATTTTGTTCTAGTATTAATTTGGAGCCCGGGGCAACGGGCTGCAGCATCTATTCATCTATTGTTTAAGACTTGAGAGCTGACATATTGGAAATTGTTGTTGCCAATCAATATTCATGAGAGTGTACATTTACATCAAATTTTCGAACTTGGGTGACTTGTGTTTGGCAGGTAGGTGTGAAATACATCTGACTGTGTATTTTAATTACGTAACGAGTAAAGGATTTGGCATAATGGAATGGCTGCCTAGTGCTGTTATGTGTTTAGTTTCTATAATAATAATTATTTTCTTTATTCATTCCTTTATTTTATTTTCTCTGCACTTGTTCTTTCTTATGCCTACACATGCCTCCTTCTCCCTCTCTCCACTTCTCCCTCCCCTTTTTCTTCTTCCCTTCTCTTCCCCTCCCATCCCCTCCCCTCCTCAGCCGCTTCTCCTCCTTTCACCCCTCCCTCCTTCACTCCCTCACTTTCCCCTGGCTTTTAAAATTGATATTCGTGATTTTAGAAAAAAAACCATTTGACTTTATTGAATCGGCCTATATTACCATGATAACAAATTATACTGCGAGATAGAATGACACACAGAGATAGACATGGACCTGTTACCTGGCAGCCACGCCACGTTGTTACGGGTATTCGTTCTGTAACTCTATTCAATATATTTAAATGATGCGCCTTAAATATACGGCGGGCGGTAAATAACTGTACATCGCCGACTATTAGTGTGCCGGTGAGTAGCTTGCGGCTACTCATCACACCCGTGGGCTGTATGAGAACAAAAGGTACATCTCGCTCAAGTAGGCACTTTCACATAACTTTCTTTTGATCACCTATTGACAGTAGGCTGCCTGGTAAAGCGTTCATATGCTGTCAGGTCAGTTACCGATTTAATTTAACATTTCAATTAAATTGTCAATTTCAAATCATGTTACCTGAATGGGTGATGTCATTTGTAAGCTTTTGAAATAATAACGCCAAATGTGTGTGAACCCAATTAGTCCAATTTATGAGGATTGCACTCTATATTGGTGACAGTTTTAACAGTGATGTGATGGAAATTAGTGAGACTGAAACCATGATGATAAAGAAAACCCAATTGGGAAATTAATATAAACACCGCTGATGACGGAGTATGGTTACTCTGAAATTATTCGGACAAAAACGTGAGTGTTGTCGAATAGTTTTGTGGGCAGCATTATAGGCCTATAAGTTGAGCTCAGGATTGAGACAAAAGGTTTTGTTACTCTTATCAGATTTCAAATGGGGTTACCTGAATGGGTGATTACATTTGAAATTGCACCCCCTGTGCCCCTGTGGGTGTGTTGGGGTGTGTGGGGGGAGGGGGGTGTGGGGGTGTGTGTGTGATTAAGGTCATGTCTAGGAGGCGTATGGATTTCAACTTAAATAGCCCAATTTGTGAGGATTGTACTCTCTATTGGTGACAGCTTTAAAAGTGAAGTGATGGAAATTAGTGAGATTGAAACCATGATGATTAAAGGAAACCCAATTGGGAAACTAATATATAAACCGCTGATGACGGAGTATGGTTCCTTTGTTTTAGAAACCACAAAAACGTGAGTGTTGTTGAATAGATTAAAAATTTTCTTTGATAATATATTAGTGAATTATTAAGGCGTGTTGGAGTGGATGGGCTTACAACAATTATGAAAATTGAACAGATTTCATGAGTTCCTGGGATCCTTAGTTGTCGTAACTATTTCTTTATTTTCATTTCTTTACTATTTCTTTATTTCAAACTGGCTAAGTCATGAACACATGAAGTCAGGACATGTGATCACGAGATCCTGACTTCCTGAGTTACAAAGTGAACCACATGGCCCGTAGTTAAATTTAATATCAGATTTAGTTGTACAAGTCCAGAATTTTACTCACGTTTTAGACGTTTCATCTTCCGTGCGGAAGATTTCATCAGTAATGCGCCGATACAGCCGCTGCATATGGCTAGAATACTTTGGTATTATTGTGTTGTTGTTTGCAGTAGCTGATCGTATACATGACTGATTGATAACGTGGTCCCCCCGCTTTCTAATCCACATTGCTTCTCTGATCCACCGTGTTTGTTATACGATCAGCTACTGCAAACAACAACACACCCTGGGGATGAGAGTAGGAGGACCAGAGGTGATGCAGCGGCTGTATCGGCGCATTACTGATGAAATCTTCCGCACGGAAGATGAAACGTCTAAAATGCGAGTAAAATTCTGGACTTGTACAACTAAATCTGATATTAAATTTAACTATATCATTCCTGATGAACTTATTCAAAGAGAAAAAAAATGGCCCTTAGTTACTTCCGTAGAATCGTGCTGAACAAATTGCTAGTGTAGCTTCTTCAATAATTGTGGTCTTAAAAGGGGCTTCCTTGAGCATGTTGAGAAACTGATGCTTTTGGAAAATAGGAAGTTGCACATCAGTCGCGGCTGAAGCATAAACATGCCGGTTTTGCTAGGACATTTTTAAATTTCAGTCACTATATTAAGCACAAAATGAAGGTGAAGATTTTTTAGGTGGGCCCGTGCGCGCGAAGCCGTCATAATTGTTGCAATTTTACTCTTTTTTGGCTTAAAAAAGAGGATTTTCAAAGAGGACGCCAATTTTGCCCCGGCATTTCGAGCCAGGGAGCAACGTGCATCCCCTGCCAAACACACATCCACCCAGGTCTTCCTTTCCCAGAAATTTTGACTATACAAGAGGCGTTGTAAGGCAATTTGCGGTTGAATTTTAGACTAGCATTTTTTACTGAGAGCAAAACTACTAAATACAATTTTTGCATAGGGATTGCGATCTTACTTTGTGGAAGTACTTCATTTCTTGGTCATTAGACCGGTTAAAACTTTAATGACATAGAAATATTTTAAGCACGGATTTTCAATTCTCACTGCACGGATTTTTAATCTCACTGCACGAACGTACCAGGAGACACGTTAAAATAGCCTGCTTTATATAACCCCACATTTAAACGTTTTCTGACAACCTTTTGCGAATGATGTAGAACACATTATGTGTTTGCTGGCACCTTTGTCTAAAAATGTTGCACGAAAACCATAACTAGGGCAGATAGACAGATGTGGACTCTCTACTAGTATTTACCATGTTTATGAAATATTGCACTGGTTACCCGCGACCTATATAAAAGTCTAGAGCGCTTATTTTATTTATTTATTTATTTTTTTTTTCAAATTAAAAGAACCACTTTTTAGCGGGAATTGATGTAAGTTACACAGATCGAAGTTATAGTATTGAAAGACTACAATTAGTCAACACGATAAACAAGAATACCTTTTGTTCATTATCTAGCCCATGCCTAAAAATGCCACTTAGTCCACAGACAAAATTGCACACATTTGAGGATATACCAAGATGAATATAATTATACGAACGCCACCAAGAGTAGCTAGGGTGTTCCAATATGAAAGTCTTATTTTTACAGGCATTAGTGCAGGCATAACTGGGAGCAACATGAAATATCGAAATCGAAGCTAATCGAGAAGAACACAACTTACGAACTTGCGATAGAGCTAAACTATAAAATAAGGAATTGCACGTACCGGGGTATATCTGTCGAGCGAGAACTATTAAATGACTATCTATGTTGAACTTGGCGTGTCTTTACTCGTAAACCATGAATTCTTCAGAGTGCGATGAAACGATTTCAAGTATCGATGCCGAAGACGACGTCTATAATGAATTCAATCGAATATTTGTGATTATCGTTGTTCCTATCATCTGTGCACTCGGCCTCACTACTAATGGTGTATTCCTTTATACACTGTACCGTGTCCGTGAGATGAAAACAGTAACAAACTTTTTCTTGGCAAATTTAGCTATCGCAGATGGATGCTTACTTCTCGTTTCATCATTACAATGGATTATTTCATTAGCCAATTCGCCGTTAGACAAAGGCATGTCTTTTCGTACCACATTAGGATGTGCCTTGCCCAATTTTCTGATTTATGTGTTTTACTTTGCGTCTGTGTTTCTGGTAACTTTGGTTATTATGGAACGTTACGTCGCAATATGCCATCCCATGATGTATAGAACATCTCTAGGAGATCGCTACCAACGTATTGTAGCTTCAATAACCTGGACAGCGTCACTAGGTCTCTCCGTTTTTTCACTCACACATTCAAAGGTGCAGAAACTCTGCGTTCAATGGCCAGCAAAGAAGACATTTTCGAAGTATCCAGATGTTATTTGGAAATGCGACCATAATGAAAGGTGGTTCAGTAAAGGGGTGATAATTGTGGCAGACGTTTGTCAGTTTTGCATCTGTATTTCACTTGTAACTTTCATGTCTATTTCCATTTTTTATTGTCTACTCCGTGGAGAAGTGAAAAGTAGACGGCCACGCATAAGATCATTGGACGCAAAGAGAGCTCGACTTCATCTCTCCCGCATGGTTATAGTTAACGCCGTCATATTCTTTCTTTGTCTCACTCCATTTACGGTCGTCAATTTGGAGAATGTAACCGAACAATTCACAGGGACGCATCTTTTTACGCTTCGTCCAACTGAAAAACAATATTTAGTTTGGATTGGTAGAGTAACTATGATTGTAAATTCTGCCATTAATCCAGTAATATATAGTGCTGTGCACCCTCGGTATAGAGAGGCTGTTTGTAAAGCATTTTCGTTTGCAAAGCGTCTGCAAACACGTGATAACCGCCACTGAGGACAAACTTGGTAGAAAACAAGTATATTGGAAAGACTATTTAAAGAACGTTTGTTAATTAAAAAGAGTACGAGCTGGACAGCAATTACAGAAATTCATGGTTGAAAGTATATGTTGATGTGCCACGGTTTGGTGGTACCTTTTCAGCGATTTTGGTATATCGATGGGTTGGCTTTCAGTGGAGACCAATATATGTACCCCTAAAAACGCCCAATTAGGGCAAATTTGGGTATTGTTTGTGAAAAATTGGTGAACTGATAGGTAGCAAAACAGCAAAAAGTACGTATAGAGAAAGTAAGCATCCGAAAGTCTGCGTGGCACATCCCCGTCCATATTAAGCTACATTGAAGTAAGGAAGTATGGTAAGGGAGAAAAATTGTCAAATTAGTGTAACGTATAAACATTAATCATTCAAGTTAATAATATGTTAAACATAAGTGAGCAAACAATTACAATTACAAACCAACCACGGGAAATTAATTTGCATTTTTTCTAATTGTTTTGTCGGTTTTGTTCATTGTGTAAAGTAACTAATAGTATTTCTACGAGTACGCGTCGGTTATCACAGTACCCATTACAGCCGGTCCCTGTGTGCGCATGGTGAAAACGGTTGAGTTTTCTTCAGTTGTGTCGCTGACGTTATCAGAGTCCTGATAAAAAGGCTGATAGTCGGAGAACTTTATGAATTCCCGTCGAGAAAATCTACTTATTTGCTATAAAGTAAGTTTGATGTTACCGAGCGTCTATGACACAATTTTTAATTTTGGGGTCAAGTGTCCGAAAAGTTGCTTACCCTTAACTTGGGTTGCCAGTCTACTGATGAAAGTTGAAGTATCGACTAAAAATTCGAGTTAAACAAAATTTTGTGTCGTGATCAAAGGTTTAAACCCCTTGTTTAAACCACTATACATGTATATATATTTAGTACCATCAATTCATTCTAATATCAGTTTGATGTTATTCTCTCTAATTCTATTGTTCAGAGTTCAATTTGAAGTTTTACTATTATAGTTAAAAGAGGGCATATTAATTTGGTATAAACATGATAAATATTCTGAAGAATAAATTCTATACATCGTCACAGATTTACTCTGCAGAAAATTGACCCGTTTACGAGATGAGATCATAGCTTTTCGCTATAAAATGCATTATAGTTTATAGCTGGCCACTCCATCGTTCACAGAAGAAAGAGATCAAAGCATGCCGCTTATGCAAGACTAATATATATTCATAGAAGATAAGAAATCAGAAGTTGTCTGTATCCCACGTGGGGTTCATGATCATGCATAATTCATATCTGTCAATTTTCACACATCACAAAACATCCTAATTAAATCCAACTATACCCGTATTTCGCAGTTCTCGGCTGTCATGGTTATTGGTGATATCAAATTCAGGGTGTGTCCTTTGGCTGGGATCACTTATTTCCTCTCAGCTGAGCTCGATTGCAGCTTTGTGCAATTTGACCCAACTTTCGCCCTACTTTTTGACCTATGACCTCTTTACCGTAGTTCTGACGAAAAGATAATTTGTTAGTCCAAGGTCAACACACCCACCAAGTTTGAGCTCCATAGGAGCAATTTGAAATGTTTACCTTTTTTGATCTATCTCTTAACCGTAGGTCTAACTAAATAGTCACCGTGGAATCTTTTGTTTGTTAGTCCAAGGTCCACCCGCCCACCAAGTTTCAGCTGCATAGGGGCAATTTGAAATGTTACCTTTTTTGACCTCTGACCTCTTAACCGTAGATCTGACGAAAAGGTCACTGTAGAACCTTTTGTTTGTTAGTCCAAAGTCCACCCACCCACCAAGTTGAGCTCCATAGGAGCGATTTGAAATTTTTACATTTTTTTGACCTATGACTTCTTAACCGTAGGTTTGACAAAAAGATCACCGTGAAAACTTTTGTTTGTTAGTCAAAGCTACAAACACCCACCAAGTTTGAGCTCCATACAAAAGGGCAATTTGATATTTTTACCTTTTTGACCGATGACCTCTTAACCGTCGGTCTAACGAAAAGGTCACCGTGGAAGCTTTTGTTTGTTAGTCAAAGGTCCACTCACCCACCAAGTTTGAACTCCATAAGGGCAATTTGATTTGTTACCTTTTTTGACCTATGACCTCTTAACCGTAGGTGTGACGAAAAGGTCACCGTGGAAACTTTTGTTTGTTAGTCCAAGGTCAACACACCCACCATGTTTGAGTTCCATAGGAGCAATTTGAAATGTTTACCTTTTGACCTATGGCTTCTTAACCGTAGGTCTGAAAGGTCACCGTGGAAACTTTTGTTTGATAGTCCAAGGTCAACACAATGGCATGGCTAGCTTTGCCATTTAACGTTTTTGAAATTATACTTCAATTGGACTTGACCCCGTCGTTGACCTTTGACCTTTAAAATATAAACTCGTTCTTCCTCATACCTGCACCCACCCACCAAGTTTGAGGAACACACAGTGTCGACACCATGCATTATAAAGATTTTTTTCTGCAACTTAATATTCCGTTGGTGAGCGACGGGCGATTGGTATTTCACCGAACGCAAGAAAAGGAGTCCTATCTGATTGGCTAGGAATCGATCGCTAGATCTCTCAGTGCTGAAGTACAAACTCAAAATGTAGAGATGTATTCAATTCGATAAAAATCAATATTCTGTTATTGACGCAGATAAAGAAAGTTGCATATAGTGCATTGTATTATAGACTTGTGATTTAATATTCTATACAGCACGTGGATTGAGCTTTATATAATTTTAATTCTCAAACAGTTGAATATATCACAAGTTTAACGAACGATTTCAAAATGTTAACGTATGAAATGCAGTAAACTATATGCGTATAACGACAACAGCAATCGCCTATTAGTGTATTGGATTTCCAGTTAGTGTATTGAAAACAAAACCTGGTTTTTACGGACAACAAATCGAATTTTCTTGTAATAGCAACATCATATGGGGTACTGATCATGCGGAAATCGTAAAAACGTGTAGAATAGAAACTCTGTGGTATCTCATATCGTGTAAATGGTATGCTTAGCCTGAGTCGCTTGGCCTATCTCGAACAAAATCGCCATGCGTAGCTTTTGAAAAACGAGAGGATTCGCCGTACTATCACGGCAATTTTTGACACGAAGATATAGAGATGATGACGCTGTGGAACATCCAACCCCTAGTCTCCGAGAAAAATGGCTGACAGACGGACAGATTCCGGTGAATTATATAAAGACACAGATAAAAAGAATTTATCGCGTCTGACGTCATCTGTCAATCAAATTCGAGCACGGTTTGTTTACAAGTGTCGTGATGATGACTTGCTGAACGCGGATTTATAACCGGGCGCCTTATTGTTAATTTTGCACCTTTCGACATGAAAACCGTCTCAAAAGTTAGGTCTTTATAGTAGGAAACTTTCTTAACCGAAGGCACCATGTCCACAATGCGTAGAAAAGCTGCGCTTTTTGCCTTGTAAAAGTACGGAATTTGCTGCTATTCCTTTTCTCCGATCAGCACCAGATAGATCGGTCTTCCTTTTACGCGCTGATTAACCTGTGTTAACCAATCAAGGATCGTAATTGACAGTGACATCAGACGCGATAAATAGTTTTTATCTTTGTCTTTCATTATAGTAGGAATCAGGAGTAGGATGAAATATTGTATCATTCTAGACTTCTACTTGGCATATTTGTCATTACATCATCAGGAGAAAAGAGAGAAACGTTTTCTACAAACCTGTCACCACATTGTGAAAATCATTCTATAATAATTCACTGCTGCATACTAATTGTTTTGGTATCTCTTGGTACAGGCTGGCAGGTTGGTGGGAAAAGAAAGACATGTGAAGTTGGAATAGTAAATGATAAAGACAACATTCTAGACAAGAAAGTTGAGGCACGTTGACACTTTTCTGACAATGCAATATTATTTAACCCGAAATATTATTTAACAGGCATTGTCGATATTACATTTACATCACCTTACTGTCAAGCTGTAATTACGTAACTAGTCAGTCTATATAATCAATAATAGTACCTCCATCAATTCACAAACGATCAGACATAACCACATTGTTAAAAACAAGAAGGGAAGATCTAAGCAAATACCGATTAAAGTACAGATATCATGATAATATTCCAAGTAAGCTACTTTTCTCGCTCCCATTCTGCGCAGACGGTTAATACAAACACTTGCATCTGCTATGGGAAGTACCTGGTTCAAACATCTTTAAATTCCGCCCACTGATTGCTCATTCAAAGTTTTTCGTCACATCTTTTCTTAAAAGCCCATTCAGTGATTTGCTCATCCGGTGTATCGTAAAAATCATCAAATTTCAGATTTTGACATTTTGTTGGTGTCATGTGCTAACACGGTCTGCTATTAAAGAGTAAAGTGAATTAAAGACAAAATGCGATATTTTACATGTAAATGTACTAGTAATTTCTGAGAAAATTAGCTACATTTATTTGAATGGGACTTCAACTTTGTCAATACTGCTGTTTTCCTATTTTGGGCCAAATTTTTCGTTTCAAATATGTTAATGACTTATCCTACCCTTTTAAGCAATCTATATAAAACAATTATAATTTTTTGTACTTTCGCTGGGATCACTATGCTTGCAAATAACCACTGGAGGCTGAAATTAATAACTTTAATGTAATTTATTATTCTGCCGTGGCCTCATTGATGTAACAAATCTCTCACGGAACAAGTTTTAACGCCAATCTCTGAAAACAGACCTGAATAATTTATTGGAAAAAATTCCATTAATCTCTAGTAGAACAAGTTTATACGGGGATCTTTGACTTTAATACGAGTCCACTAATTCCAATAAATTATTTAGCTCGGCGACTCGACTCCCAACCTCATTCCAACCTAGCACCCATAAACCGCGTTTTTCTCTGTGTTCTTTTCTTTACTGTTTAGGTTGTTAGTTTCGCTCTTTTGTGGATTACTTATGATCATTTAAATAGTGAATCGTCCCACTTAGATATGAAACAAATTTATTGATACAGGTCACTCGATACATAATGACTTTTAACATGTTCAAAGTAAATGGCTTTCGGTAAGAGGAAAACATACATGGGGCTTTCGAGAGATGGACTTTTAGTCAGATAGAACTTACTTATGAGGGTAAAGTAGGGCATGACTTACATGTTTTGCTTTAATATTGGCATATGAGGTATTAGTAAGAGGCCAGTGCTAATGTCTGGCGACCAAATGATTGGCACAAAGGTTTAAACGTGTGTTAAACAAATTTGGCTAGGGCTGCCATCTTCAAAATTATAAAATATCCCAATTCTCTTTAAAAATCAAATTACTCGTCTGGTCATAAGGAATCGAAAACTGTATAGTTTGCCATATCTGCGACTTTTAGTTACGACACTATGGGCAGAAATGTGACGAAGGTCAACGCACTTAACAATACAAATACAATGGCTACCTTGACCTTGAAATTTCCAAATAGCAGGCAAAATGCATAAAATCGGGCAACCTGGATAATTTCCGGGTAAATATTAGGGTGCATCATGAGCCCTCATAGTAACCAATAATGTTGTACATAGTCTTAACATGTTTTGAAATATTTTTCTTTGTGTCATTTGAAGGGACCAAATGGTATTTAATGGTCACAAAGTTTGCACTACTTATATTTTCCTTGAAGATATATCTACAGTGTTCTTTATTTCCGCGGCACTGAATCCTGATTTAATTTTTACTTAAGGCTAATGAAAGTCAATTCCGAGTTTATCGTCCCTTTTTTTCCCCAGGTTGGTGAGGTGACTTTTTCATTTTTCATTTTTCATTATTTCATCAGATTTCATTATTGACCTAAAGTGTGTGTTGATTTAAAGCCACACTCATACATGTTATTTATAAACATGTTTTTGTATGGGTAGGGACTAGAAAAGTTAGAAAAGGGCCTGGTTTTGGTTCCAAGTTATAAATTTATATGTTTTACAAACAAAAATATATGTTTCCAATAATTGCTAAAACTGGTGAAAACACTGATACTTTGAAAATAATCAATTATTTTGGCATTTTTGAAAATTTGACGCGGGTGTTTTTGGTGTCCAAAAAGTGACGCGGGCGGGGGACGATAAACTCGGAATCGACTTTCACTCGCCTAACCTACCACAAACGGAAAATATATTTATAACCAAATTTTCTCACAAGCTAGGTTATAAATCATGGACAATATGACAGGGATTGGAAAAGCTGAGATATGCGGGTGGAGACAGAACTTTTTGAATGACCCTCGTTTTTACTTACCTGTATATTACAAATGGCAACTTAATGACGAGAGCAATATATGCAATCTAATGTCATATGGCAGATATAACTGTCACTAGATGCCACAGTAATGTGTTTGACCAAACACGAATATCTATGCCCGTGACCACACCTAACCCCCTTCCCTATATTCACAAACGAAAACTTGGTGAGCACCATGTGAAAGAACTTGTTTTAAGCTTTCATTTGATATACATGTAATGCTCAGTCATAACACTGGACTGGCCCACACTCTCTCTAATACCCTACCAAGCCTTCACTCTCTTTTATACCCCCATCAGACCATCACTCTCTCTAAAACACCACCAGACTGGACCACACTCTCTCTTATACTCCATCAGACCCTCGCTCTCTCTTATACTCCACCAGACCATCACTCTCTCTGAAACACCACAAGACTGGACCACACTCTCTCTAATACCCCACCAGACCCTCACTCTCTCTAATACCCCACCAAGCCTTCACTCTCTCTTTTTACTCCATCAGACACTCACTCTCTCTAAAACATCACCAGATTGACCCATACTCTCTCTAATACCCCACCAGACCCTCACTCTCTCTTATACTCCACCAGACACTCACTCGCTCTAAAACACCACCAGACTGGCGCGCACTCTCTCTAATACCCTACCAAGCCTTCACTCTCTCTTATACCTCATCAGACCCTCACTCTCTCTAAAACACCACCAGACTGGACCGCACTCTCTCTAATATCCCACCCCTTAACCAACCACACCCCTTGTCCCATCATGACAATCTTTTGAGGTGGTCCAAAATCCAAAATCAAAATGCCTACACATTCCATTTTAAGGGAGTTTTTGTGATTAGTTTCCTTGACGTAGGCCTACGATTCAGACCTTTATCATTGCAAACACAGGGAGCGAACAAAATACTACCTATTGCGCTACACTGTGTTTAAAATAGGTCGTACCTATTTTACTTTTTAAAGCCTTTAGACTTTGACTTCTGGGGAGGCTGCTAATATAGAATACATCAAGGGTCATGGGTCATCATTGTACCAATTATGAACCCTGAGGGCGCTGTAGTTCTTGAGCTAGAGCTGTTTGAAATTTTACACATATTGCTCACTGTAGCCCATGACCTTTGACCTCTGGGGTCGATGTTACTGCAGGAAATATCTAAGGGTCATGGGTCATCATTGTACCAAGCAAGAACCCTGAGGGCGCTATAGTTCTTGAGCTTAAGTGGTTTTAAAAATTTACACATATTGCCCCCTGTAGCCTGTGACCTTTGACCTCTGGGGTCGTGACTACCATAAGTTACTTCTAGGGGTCATGGGCCATTATTATACTAAGTATGAACCCTGAGGGCGCTATAGTTCTTGGGCTAGAGATGCTTCAAATTTTACATATATTGCCCCCTGTAGCCCATGACCTTTGACCTCTGGGGTAGGGGGTACCCTAGGAAATTTCTAGGTGTCATGGGCCATCATTGTACCAAGTATGGGCCCCGAGGCTACTTTGGTTCTTGAGCTAGAGGAGGGCAAAGGAAGCGTGAGAAGAAGAAGGAGAAGTCGAAGACTAAACACAACAAATACAATATCTATGCCCCGTTGCACGGGCATAGATAATTTAAGGCATATTAATATGGAATTTTCTAGGTTAACAGTGCATGGTTAGAAAATGTTATACACTGATTATATTGTTGCGCATATCATCATTTGCCAATAGCAACTATCACGATTCTACTCTTAAATTTGAATATACACTTACTTTTTATGAGATATTTGTTATGTGACGCTTTTGATTAAAGTGCATTCATTTAACTAGTGAACATTAGTGAACATTGTTTTTGTTTTTTGTTTTCCAGCTGGCGGGTGAGACTTCTTATTTGCTCGAGCGTTGGTTAGAAAAGTTGGAATATAAATCAGATTTTTGTAGTGTAACATTACATTCACTGGCACTGACTGTCTTATATTACTTTGTATTTTAAGGTTAAGGAAAAAAGAAATAATTTGGCAACTACGTTGTAACCTCAGATAAATATTTGGACCAATTAACCTAATGTTTATTTCCTTCAAGCAGTGACAACCGAAATGGTTTAACATACTAGCTGCAATAGAAAAAGCCCCAAGTTTTGAGATATTTTCTTAAAATATCAAGAGCTTTCTTAAGAACCACTGAACCAATACTAGGCTTGTTTGTACTCATGTTAATGTATTTTTCATTCTGATTCCAAATATGGTCATGTGAATTTACAATTCTGAGTGGACAGTCGATACCCACATGGGTGTCTGCAGTCGACACCCGCGTGGAGAGGGTAAATCAATTTATATAGTTCAAACCAGCTAGCGAATTTTAAGAAGTGAATTGATTACTTTGAAAGGTTGTTGGTTTATACTATTATGTAGTTGAAAATGTTTGTTTTGTTTTGTTTGTTTTTTGGGTTTTTTTTTTTTGGGGGGGGAGGAGGGGTAGTTAGTGGCCATTTGAATTGCTTTTGTGTAATGATATGAAAATCAAATAATCGTTCAGATTAGCGTAAATGGTTAGGACTAAAGGTTAATGGTTTATGGTTTATTCGATCTCAAGTTTGTATTCGTTTACCGCAGATTCCATCAGTTTCGTGTAGAACACTTGGAATATGGTGGTCCAGACATGTTGAGATTTCACATTTCAATGTTTCTTTCAGATTTCCTTTTTAGTCCTATGCATACGTTTGACGTCGCGTTTGTTTAAAAAATGGCCCGTATTTTCTTTTTAGTGCATTAATGTGTTTTTCAGCTGAATTCATTTTGTCACTGTTACGAGTCCGAAAGACTCAAGGCCAAATACACCGTTTGCAAGTTCTCACATGAAAGCACAACAAGTCAACAACACAATGGTTTTTTTAAGTTAATAAAATCTGAATCTTTAATGAAAAATTTAATATGATTGACATAAATATAAATGCACACACTTGTTGAATCACAATATTAATGTTACTGTTTACTTATCCGGTAGTCTTCTTCTTGTTGATTTCAAAGTTCTAGACGACTGATATATATCCTGATTCAAACTTGTCCTGCGAAGACCACTGTTCAGCAAAATCCACTGTTGTCTTGAAGTTATATATCCTTTGCGTACAAATCCTTGCACAGATGACAATTTCCAAAATGGTAGTTCTTTCACCAATCACTCACTTTCACCAGGAAATGGGCCTTTTCACACTGTTCCACTTATATTGACAGATGTATTGTTGTATACTCCACACTTCAAGTCGACAGAAGAATGTAATTCCCTTGGGGAGGATGAGCAATTTCGTGTACTCAAAATTTCCTTTGTTATTGATTGATAGCACATATAATATATTATTAGCTATGCAAAATAGTTGGTTTACAGGTAACTTTCTTTGACGCACATAGACTACCAACACATTAGAAGTCCTACAACAACTTTCTTGATCCAAATGTGCTACGAGAAACTCTTAATTGTTTCCCTCTTTCATAACAAAGTAGTAGAACTGGAAAGTCCCTTCATCTTATTATAGCCATAGGGATTTTCAATAATATGATGACATTGAGACATATGGGGATTCCGAAGATATTAATAAACCTTGACCGAATTGTTATTGCAACCAATGGGTGTTTTTCCTAAAAAATGTTATAACAAACAGTTGCATGAAATAGCGTAAAATCAAATGTTCAAATTAAATTTACTCAGGGCACATCACAGTCACCAATTGATTATCTTGAGTAGGTAAACGCACAGTTTTTTCTAAATCTCGTGATCAAAATGGAACAGGTAGCCTTGTTCAAATTGGCCATATCTAAAACAAACATCCAACTGTAGTTATATACTTTATTTGATGTTTGAAGTGCAGTAACATTCAAACATTAATGTCAAGATACGTGTAATTTTGTAGCATCGAATGTACTTTCTTTAAAAGATTGATTTAAGACTTTCTTAAGCCAAATTGGACTTCACGTACACAGAACTTTATTTAGTTGAAAGACTCAGCTTCCATCTGATACCCTTTATTTTTTGGTGGGGTGAAATTTTATTCTGGTTTTAGTTCAGTAAAATTTGCTGAGGACCTCGGGTGGATTCGTGGGGTAACAGCGTCTGAAATTTAGCAAATTCCTATTAATTTTTTAATAAAAATAAAAATTACTTTTCCGTATGTCAATAATTCAGGCTACAATGGCACTAAAATGAATTTTAATCAAAATACAAACTACATGGAATATTTAGAATTGATCATTATGGCATTTTGGGTATAAAAATGTTGAGAATAATGAAGTTGCCAAATTCAAATAGACATAGCAAACAGTTTTATATTATTATTTTAAGTAAAATCATTCCATACTTTTATGCAGCAATATTCTATTAAATCGTGTTTGATGGTTCCTATGATGAACTAAAACACTATCAAGACATTGTTAACTATAATTTAAGTAGGGATTCGTGGGTAACACATATTTGAAGGTATGTATTGGTAAGCGGCAAAATAGAAAATTTTACAGAAGGTTGGAAATCATCACGTGGTTATTCCTCTATTGTGTTTCAATGACTCCCGTTTTTTAACCAATTGCATGCACCCAAAAAATGGTAATTTAGGATAATCAATCAAAACCTCACGATATAGCTTCAGCATACCTTCAAGAAGACGTTATTAAAAAGGACTGTTTTGGAACTTCTTTCGCATGTTTTCAAAATGTTAAGATGAATAAGAAACATCTAATTTACGAGTAAATCCTTGGATTCGTGGGTTAAGCCGAATTCGTAGGTAAAGCTATAGTACCGTTTGGGGTTTGCGTATCTTAGGGGCATAAACTGTAAGTACTGTAAAAAGTATAGCATACCCATGGCTTGAATATGTGCTGATTTAGATTTAAAATTAAAATTCTCCTTGTGTTTCAAGGTTAGCATCTATTCGGGATTCGTGGGTATCAAAAGTTGAAGCCGTCGTAGATTTTTTTTTTAAAGCGGTGAACGTATTTATACGATTTACAATTTTAAGCGCTTGTCAAACTAAATTCAGTGTCCAAGGTCATTAAATGTTAAATTAAGTTATGGCAATTATATTTGCTGGACTCGTGGATAACATTTGATACGTGGGTAACGTCAAATTTGATTTTGTGGAATTTTATGGGTAAAATGTATTTGTATAAAATAATCACTTGGACCTGAATTATAGTACGAAACTTCGATTCATGATATAGTCATTTATGGCATATTCACTTAACATTTTTCAGAATGATCATTTTAATTTTGATACGCGGTTAACACTATTATTAGCCAAATTGACTTAATGGCCTCTAGAGTCCACAAACTTTCAATTGGTGGAATTCAATCGTTTTACATATGATGAGAGATCATGCAAACTTCTTTCTACGGTAATAATTTCATTTTGATTGAAGGACATTCAATGACATAATAATGGTGCTTTATCTTTGAATTCGTAACGCCAATTCATTTAAGACATCATAACTTGTCTCCTGGTATGACTTGCAAGTAAATGCCTATATGCTCGAAGAGAGCACATTGGACGTGACATGATATGCTCCATCAATAACGTGGTTTCCTTTATTAATGACATTTTAAAGTGGAAAGTTAACATAGAGAGAATTTTGTCCCGCTTTCGCTGGAATAGACCATATATCTTTGGGAAGGTAATGACTAAAGGGACGCATCTGCTGCAAAAAGCAAATAAAAAAATCTTCGCCTAAACGTGATCCTTCCATGATCCTTCATTTTGCTTCTCAATATCTTCGGAGCTGACAATAATACATGACAGTGACAGATAACCCTGTGATAGAGACTAGACAGGAATAAACCGAAGCTATTGTAAAATATATAGGTTAATTATTCACCTCGAGTAAAGGTGGCAATTCTGGGGAAGCTTGTCAACTCGTGTGACTATATAATAATGTAGCCTGGATCTCAAATACATTGATCCGATTTTTGCTTGTGGCAAAAACGAAGTACACTGCACATCTCCAGTAATAATCTGGCAATCCTTTAATATCCGTTGGCTTCTTTTGGGTCAATATTTGTAGTAAACTCACTAGAAAAATTTCCATAGTGTTACAAAATATTGCGACCAGTAACACTCAGTATATCTGCAGAGAGACGAGTGGTGAATTGCTGATCAGAAAAAAAGTCGATCTATATGTATATTGAAGCTTTATATACGCTAAGGTTGTTTCAATTCTTTGGCGTTCCTTTTCCTTTGCTTTTCTTATTATTTTATATCTCCTCCATGTACTACTAAGTTCCTTTGATAGGTAGACTCTATTGGTAAGCGACAATGTTATTGACAGCCCTCCTTGTAAGATAGAAACCAATAAAATCGCACCACTCTCGCACCTGACCATGAAAGGTTGAAGTATAGCTAGTGAAGCTCTCCTTCACTATATATATGTTTAATATTAAAAAGAAGTTTGCCTTACCTCACAAAGATTGACGTTGCAATAACAACTGTCGTATGTAAATGTGGCTGTCTTTTTAATTTAATACGCTGCACTTCCAGTATTTTTGATGGACTTTTCGATCGGATTTTCGACCTTGTCAACATTTTACATTCGTTTATAGGTTTAATAATATTTCAGTTTTATGGGATAAAGAAAATCATTTTGACAATAGTGATGTGATAAGCTAAGCGGGTCGTTTGTCGCTAATATTGATTGTTACTATAAGGGCTTCGAACGGGGGAAGGACACATACGAGCCCGAACTTTACCAATACAGTTTCTCTTTTTTCAGGAGAAATACGCATAAAAAATTGCAACGAGTGTAAACTTGTAATGTAATAATTATTCTCTTCGAATGGAGATCAACTTGTTTTTGCAATAGATATGCCCTTTAAGGGATGGGTTTATATGTGTGTAAATGGAGGAGAAATGGGAGGATTTTGGCATGTTTGCTGTGATTGTTTGCCTAGCAATATTGATCACAAGTACACAATTGATGGTGCATATCAAGGACCAAACTCTATAGTTTTATATTTGAGCACGATCACTTCTGTAAGGTCATGGGAAATTATGTAAATCGGCTTTTATATTTGATGTTGCATATCGGCTCACGCACTTTATTTTTGTACCCAGTATTTCACAAAGTCCCTGTACTCTGATGACCCTATGACTTTTTGCTGGTATGTTGAGCACTTTAAACAATTAATTATAGTACTTACCTCCTACTTTAGGAACATGCGTATGTCTTAATGTATGTCGACCATGTCAACAACCCAGTGTAGTTTTACATGGTTGGAAAAGTCTATTTCCTTTCGCTATTTTGCCAATCATAATTCATAAATTGTCCAACTTTTTGACAAAAAGAGTTTTACAACTATTCCGCCAGCAAGGAAACACAAATTTATGTGTATCCAGTGCGTCCTTTACGTTTAAATAGTTCAGTTTATTGTCAAGTTGTGCCTCTATACGCCATATTTACGGAATTGATGATACGAGCTGATACGGAATTTTTGAACCCAAATTTCTTGAAATATACATTACCTTTTTAACTTCTCGCCACGAAATTGGATTCATAAGAAGGTCAAATACAAGCCTTCCATTATGGCTGGTATCATCATCTCGATTGGTGTCTTGTGTAAGTATTATTCCATATTTTGCTGGTAGAAGTTCAATGAAACCCTCCATAATTCACGACTACTGTCACTTGTGTTATAAACTCGATGTGTTTACTATATTGTCGCTCGGGTCCGCGACTAATCGCAGGGACCAGTCTATCATTAGCTATTCTATACACTTTTCAATAGCCTTATTGTGATGTGTGGGAGTTTTAAAAGCCGAGCCATGAACAAAATATAATGCGAGCACCCGGGGCATCAACTTTAGAGGTGACGGTATGTGCCTGTCAATATATGCCCCTCTTTTGAAGCCGACTATACCCGATGACCAGGCACCTTCAGTTTTCAAAATATTATACCCAATGACCCCTTTTTCATTTTGATTGTACATAATTGACCCTTTTTTTTAAAAAAACCCCAACGTTTTGTACTGATATGCGCCTACTTCGCGACGCTTGTACAAAATGTAGGCACATATACCCATCAATTCTAAAGTTGAGTGCCCGGGGCGAGCGCATACTGCGGGCCAATGAACAATGAGATAGATGAGATAGTGGCTTTTCTGATATCACTTTGAGGAACTGTTGAAGTATAAATCAGCCAACGAGTAGGTGTGTCCAAATTGCACATCTTGAATTGAGACCAAGACATGCTGTTATATCGTTCCGGTTGGTTTATTACCTACCATTGCCTACGAGATGCAGTTCTAAGGTGACAGAGGGACAGGTCTGCAATTCGATTCCACAACCATTCATACCTTTCATCTGTTTTATTGTATTATCGTGCGAATTGCTCCGTGGTACCTTACGGGTACCTGAATTTTATTTGAATGAAGATGACTCTGTCATGCTCGACGTCATATTGCATAATTTCTATACAGTATATGCAATAAACCAACCAGAACAGTATAACAATTGAAATAATAGGCAGTTCTAAGATAGGTTAAGAAGAATATAACGTCATTCTGTATTATTATTCAAGGTTGTAACGTGTGTCTATGCTGTCATGTAGGCCTACCTGGCAACAGACACGCCCCCGGTACAAACAGAATTTGTAGAAAAGCGTGATTATGAAAAAAAACATTAAAAAATGATACTTTGAGGTATTGTTTTTTTAATTTTTGTATGGCAGATCATACATACACATGTGCTGAGGTCAAAAAGGTAAAAATTTTGTTTTTGACCCCTGACTCACCTGTCATTCCAAACAACCCCTTAATACAGAATCAAATACACTGCCAGATTCCTATTTCCATAGCAGGTTAAAATACTTTCAATTAGCTCTTTTTCTAATACATTGTACAGAAAATTTCTGCATAATTGTCTTTTAGGCATTTTATATAAATAAATTTTAATTTAAATATGATAATCTGCTCTTATCATTCTTTTTGTACAGGCCAACAGTTTGTGTTGAAGTAGAGCAGCTTTTTTTTTGTCGTTTTACATAATTTCAAATATTTTTCTTTATGTCAGCCCTATTTGAAGTGACCAAATGGTATTTAATGGTCACTAAGTTTGGTCTACTTATGTCTTCCTTGTAGATATAAGTACAAATGTTCTTCACGTCCGTGGCACTGAATTTTGATTTAAATTTTACTTATTTTTTAAAGATATTTAAGATATTTTAACCACATTTTCTTCACAAGCTAGATAAAACACTAGCTTATAAATCATGGACAATGTGACAGGAGTTGCAAAAGCTGAGATATGCGGGTGGTGACGGAACCTTTTTGAGTGACCCTCGTATATATTTACCTGTATATTACAAATGGCAACTTAATGACAAGAGTAATAGACGCAAAGCCGGTACTTACATTACTGAAGATGATGCCGATTAATCAGCCTGACTTGACGTCAATAATATTTTAAAATCTCAAGTACACTGATGCTCGTACAGAATATAATTATGTATCTAATGTCATATGGCAGACATAACTGTCATTTAAGCCATATTAATATGGTAATTTCTAATGGTAACAAAACTAGGATTGTCTGATCTATGCTTGGTTCAATTTTTACGGGTCACGCGGACCCGTATCGTATGAAATTTGCGGGTCCGCGTCTATTTTCACGGGTACAGCAGCATGCTGTTTAGGTACTCTGTGTGTAGGGCCTACCAGTTAGGCACCTTTTTAAGAGTACAAATATATAAAGAATAAAAATAGGGGGTGGCAACTTTTCACACCCAACGGACCAAGAGTCGGAAATTGATTATTATTGGGGAAACATTTATGGGGCCGGATTGTTAAACAAAAGTGTATTTTCGGGAGTCAGTGCAGTACGTCGCCCTTCCGAGACAGTACATGGTGTATGGGTGGGTATGCACCCATTTGGTGCATCATTAGACTTTTAAAGGTTTTGCGAGAAAAACCATATACGAGGGTCATTCAATAAGTTTTACCTCCGCTCTCCGTTCTGTAAATGGTAGCTTCTTCAGACTTAGCATGATTATTTATTGGAATATTGTCTACAAATGACAGCAAAATATATTGAAACCTTCTCTCGCAGATTTTCATAAGTGACCTCATAACCAAAATAAGATTTGATATACCAGAATTTAACGGTAAAATATTGCAATACATTTACATGAAAATATGCGTGTATCTCTCCTACGAGATTAGCTCGATATGTAAGAGTTATGATTATGTTAACAGATTATAACTGAAACAATTAACATCAAAACAGCAAGATGCCCAGTAATACAAATGCATTTTAACTTAAAAAAATTATACAAAAATAAATTTTTACTGTTACGTCTGTCATAGAATGAGAATCTGCTTCAGGATCATCTGTATCAAATGTCTCTTAAGTTATGTTTCAGAGCTGAAAGTTAAGTTAAAAAACAAAAGACACACTCAACCACTTTTTGTCAATTGTATTATTCAAATTAGTTTCCTTGGTGTTTTTCACTTTGTAATTAAAAATACAAAGTGAAAAATACTTTCAATTAGATCTTTTTCTAATACAGACAATTTTTGCATAATTATCTTTTAGGCATTCCAATAAATTTTAATTTAAATATGATAACAGTTTGTATCTACTCTTATTTCTTTTTGTATAGTTTGTGTTGATGTAGAGCAGCTTTTTTGTCGTTTTACATAATTCCAAATATTTTTCTTTATGTCAGCCTCATTTGAAGTGACCAAATGGTATTTAATGGTCACTAAGTTTGGCCTACTTATGTCCTTGTATATATATCTACAAATGTTCTTCATTTCCGTGGCACTGAATTTTGATTTAATTTTTACTTATTTTTCTAAAAACATATTTTTAACCGCATTTTTCTTCACAAGCTAGATAAGACACTAGCTTATAAATCATGGACAATGTGACAGGGGTTGCAAAAGCTGAGATATGCGGGTGGTGACGGAACTTTTTTTGAATGACCATCGTATATATTTACCTGTATATTACAAATGACAACTTAATGACAAGAGTAATAGATGCAAAGCCGGTACTTACATTACTGAAGATGATGCCGATTAATCAGCCTGACTTGACGTCAATAATATTTTAAAATCTTAAGTACACTGATGCTCGTACAGAATATAATTATGTATCTAATGTCATATGGCAGACATAACTGTCATTTAAGGGGGTACTACACTCCTTGGCATTTTTTTGCCTATTTTTGCATTTTTCTCAAAAAATTATAGCGCATTGGTGACAAGTAAGATATGTATATTATAGGAGCAAGGACTACAACTGCTGCACTGAAAATTCAGCATCTCAAGGCAAGTAGTTATTGATTTATTGATCAAATAATGGTTTTCCCTAATTTTTGACTGTAACTCCACAACTGTTATCTGTGCTGAAATAAAATTCCCAGTGTAGCCGTTGTAGTCCTTGCCCCTATAATATACATATCTTACTTGTCACCAATGCTCTATAATTTGTGAGAAAAATGCAAAAATATGCACAAAATTGGGCAGGGGTGTAGTACCCCCTTAAGCCATATTAATATGGACATTTTTAGGTTAACAGTGCATAGAAATGTTATACACTGCAATATATTGTTGCGCATTTCATCATTTGCCAATAGCAACTATCACGATTCTATTCGATTGAATATACACTTACCTTTACATGTGGGTATTTGTTAAGAGACGCTTTTGCTTAAAGTGCAATCATTTAACTCGGTAACATTGCAC
This sequence comes from Amphiura filiformis, assembly GCF_039555335.1. Taxonomy (NCBI): domain Eukaryota; kingdom Metazoa; phylum Echinodermata; class Ophiuroidea; order Amphilepidida; family Amphiuridae; genus Amphiura; species Amphiura filiformis. Next base: position 34,993,926 of record NC_092630.1, on the reverse strand, counting down.
ATTGAGTTTCAAAAATATCGTTTAGTTGTTTTTACATCTGGCGGATGAGACTTCGTATTTGCTTGAGCGTTGGTTAGATAACTTGGAATATAAAGCAGATTTTTGTTGTGTAACATAACATTCCCTGGCGCGGCGTTGACTGTCTTATATTACTTTGTATTTTATGGTTAAGAAAAAAAATAATTTGACAACTACGTTGTAAACTCAGATAAATATTTGGACCAATTAACCTAATTTTATTTCCTTCAAGCAGTGACAACCGAAATGGTTTAACTAGCTGCATTAGAATAAGTCCCAAGTTTTGAGATATTTTCTTAAAATATCAAGAGCTCTCTTTAAGAACCACTGAACCAATACTAGGCTTGTTTGTACTCGTTTTAATGCATTTTTCGCGCTGATTCCAAATATGGTCATGTGAATGTGCAATTCTGCAGTCGACATCCGCATGGAGAGGGTTAAACAATTCATACGGAAAAAAGAGTTCAAACCAGCTAGCAAATTTTAAGAAGTCAATTGATGTCAATTAAACATAATACTTTAAAAGGTTGTTGGTTTATACTATTACGTAGTTGAAAGTTATTTTTTTAGTTAGTAGCCATTTCAATTGCTTTTGTGTAAGTTGTAAAAGTTGAAAATCAGATTTGTCGTTCAGATTAGCGTAAATGGTTAGGACTAAAGGTTAATGGTTTATGGTTTATTCGATTCCAGTCTGTATTCGTTTACCGCAGATTTCTTTCAGTTTCGTGTAGAACACTTGGAATATGGTGGTTCTAACAAGTTGAGATTTCATATTTTGATACAATAATGATGAAAACGCGCAGAGATTATATTGTTTTGCAGATTTCTTTTACCAACCGTCGAGCGCATCGGAGCGCGTAGCACTTGCGCCGTGTCACGGGAGCGGTAAACGCTGCACGCCTATGATACTGGTGTCGCGTAAAATGGATGGATGGCCCCCATGCAGCTATGGCCGCCAGTGAGGTGTAGGAATACGCTTAAAAGGAACCGTGCAAAAGATTATAACAAATTTGAATGTGCACTTTCCTTCTTCTACAGTCGGAGAGCCATTCAAAAATACCAGTAAACAGTAGGTCATGCGACAACAGCATTGAGAAGGTTCAGTGCGTATTGCACTGAACGCAGATGAAAGGCTCGCTTGGGCGCAACAAAGTCGCGCGAGTGTACTCATTCATTGTGTCAAGTCAGGCGGTATTGTTATGAAGGTGTTCACTTAATTTTCGTCTATGGCCCGAATCTGGGTGTAACCATTTTAAAACCATTATTAAAGCTTTGAATTTTAAGTTCACTATTTGGGACAAAGACTAATCGATAGATAAAGGTTGGAATTACTTGTCTGGCTAAAAACTAGAATGATTAAAGCGTTAAGACAAAAAATATCTGGGTTAGAAATCCATAGCAACGAAAATAAATTTGAAGCTTTAGGAAACGCAAAAATCATGAATTCTAACGACAAGAGTAGACAAAATGGAAATCAAGTTGAGAATTGTAAAGATATTTTGAATCCAATTTATTTGTAAATTGCCCAAGATGATTGGCTACACATAATACGATACATTTTAAATCGAGGTAAAAAGGCAAACCCAAAAGTGCGACTGTCATTTTTGTAAAGGTCGCGTACGTTAATAATTTGACCTTTAACGGAAAACGCGCATGAGTCAGTGGTGTACCTTATGAGTCGCCGATGCTGCATCCAGCAGATGACACATCGGAGGCCAGCAGCTGTAGTCACTGCGTGGTGACACTGCTGCATAGTACCACAGATATTGGAACACAATATCTGTGATAGTACCCTACTGCTTTTTTCCGATTCCAATGTAGTCACTCTCCTGTAGTGACTCCATCGGCCATAATCATGATAATGGTAGGTCACTCTGGAGTGACGGCGGTGGTGACTGTAGAGTTCCAGTGCGATATAGTCACACTGCCGCTAGGAATTTTGTCGTGTTACTGATTGTACATTATTATAGTTAGGGCTCGTGGGATACTTTTATACGCTACTAATTCAATGTTGATTGGCCGATATCAACATCAACAACAACAACATGCAGCAGCAGCAACAACAACAACAGAAATACCCGATACCAATCAAGAAAAGTGCAGCAATTCTACTTCTGTCAATGCTTTATTGTTTGCATGTTCATTTATTTTATGAAACCAATACTTGATGAAACAAACGACACATGAACTTTTTGGAAAGCTCCAGGTTTTCTTTAAACAATGGCCCGTATTTTCTTTTTATTGTATCAATGTGTTTTTCATCTGAATTTATTTTGTCACTGTTACGAGTCGGAAAGACTCAAGGCCAAATACACCTTTTCCCAGTTCTCACATGAATGCACAACAACACAATGTTTTCTTTTTGTTGTTGGTTTTTTTAAAAATAAAATCTGAATCTTTAATGAAAACTATACAATGATCCTGCACATAAATATAAATGTGCACACTTGTTGAATCACAATATTAATGTTACTGTTTACTTAATCCGGTAGTCTTCTTGTTGTTGATTTCAAAGTTCTGTTGGACTCAATGTTTTAGACGACTGATGTATATCCTGATTCAAACTTGTCCTGCGAAGACCACTGTTCAGCAAAATCTACTGTTTTCTTAAAGTTGTATATCCTTTGCGTACAAATCCTTATCACAGATGGAAATTTCCAAAATGGTAGTTCTTTCACCAATCACTCACTTTCACCAGGAAATGAGCCTTTCCACACTGTTCTACTTATATTGACAGATGTATTGTTGCATAATCCAGTCTTCAACAAGTCGACAAAAGAATGTTATTCCCTTGGGGAGGATGAGCAATTTCGTGTACTCGAAATCGCCTTTGTTATTGATGACTGGTTTACAGGTACCTTTCGTTGAAGGCACATAGACTACCAACACGTAAGAAACCCTATAACAACTTCCAAATCTGCCACGAGAAACTCTTACTTCCTTCATTTATACCACAGTAGTAGAACTGGAAAGTCCCTTTACCTTATAATAGCCATAGGGATTTTCCAATACTATGATAATATCCAGACATATGGGGATTCCCAAGGTATTAATGGATCTTGACTGAATTGTTATTTTAACCAATGGATGCGTTTCCTAAAATAATGTCACAACACAAACACTAGCATTATTACTTAAAAGGGGTTCCCATCTTTCATGAATAGCTTTAAATTTTTACCAAGTTAAATGTTCAAATTATATTTCTCCGGCACATCACAGTCACCATTTGATAATAGCTTGAGTAGGTAAACTTCGTGGTCAAAATGGACCAAGTACCGTTGTTCAAATTGGCCATATCTAAAATCCAAACATCTAAATGTAATGTTTAAAGTGCAGTAACATTCAAGTTACGTGTAATTTTGTAGTATCGAATGTACTTTCCGATTGATACAAGGAGTTTACAAGTGCAGTAACATTTAAACATTAATATCAAGATACGTGTAATTTTGTAGCAGCGAATGTACTTTCCGATTGATACAAGGAGTTTACAAGTGCAGTAACATTTAACATTAATATCAAGATACGTGTAATTTTGTAGCATCCAATGTACTTTCCGATTGATACAGGAGTTTTCTTAGTGTGCAGACAATTGCACTATATTTCTCATATTGACCTTTTACAAGAAGACGTTTTAATAGACTTTGCTTAATACATTAGACATGAGGCAAGTATCGGTATCAGATGAAACGAAAAAACCGGCACATTTTAGAGGAAAAAAACAATTCCTTGCCAACGTCAACAATGTGTGCTTTCCTGAAACTGCACTATACCGCGCACTGTTATTTATTTTCCTTTATACCACACTAACCAAAAGTCTTAGGACACCTTTCATGAGGTCTAATGGTCCATATCATGCAGTTATTGTTGCCTACATATATGCACACAACACAGGGGCACTCACAATAGGCAATTGACCCCTACTGGTAGCGCTGTGTTGTAGATATAGGAGATGAATTAGTTAGCGTCATATATCAAAAAGTATAAAAGCTATGATTTTAGTACTTGCTCTATGTTTCAATTACTTATTCTTTTTAAAATATCTGAATTTTCAACCCGGTACAAGCTTTAATAACGGGGGACCATTTGTATGAGAAAGAAATCTACCATCTATATCCAAACTCCCGTGTTATTCCAATGCACATTTTGCTTCACAGGGCCGCCCTGGCTTGGTCGCATTTGGAACACGGGTGTCACAAAACCGTAATAGGTACTAATTCAGTACTTTCTGTCAATAAAGTATGGTTTATTCTCTACATGTCAATCTTTAAATCATTAGCATAGTCCTTATAATAAAGGGGGACCGCCTTGATGAGTAAATAACAGCAAACCAGTGAAAAATACACCAAAACTCGGTCAGTGGAGCTCCGTCCGTACATGTCAATAGCGTCATTATCGATTGGATTAGTCAACCGTAGCGGATAATTCGATCGCTCATTGGATTAATATTATCACGTGGTAATAAATTTGCATTGGATAATCGATTACTATAATGGTTTAGTACTGCTTATCTCGGTTTAATCTTCACTAAGCGGGTTTATGGCTGGAAAGGTCACGGTGAATTTGCGGTGGACATAACTGCACTATGCGACTCCACACGAGAGCTGGATCTGCATTAAACCGCCTAAATGCGATCTCATGGGATGAGAAACCATAATTGAAAATGTCTACCTGGTATTCGAATCCGCATCCGAGAAATGATCGCGTCGTGAGCGAATTTCTTGTACATTGTAAGTGCGTGTCGTTTGCGTGTAAGGCGCTCATGACTCGTCGTGGAGCAATTTCGACGTCTGCGAGCAGAAGAGGAAATTACATTGAAACGCATCCCAGGAATGCGTTTTAATCACTGTGGTTTTAATGCAGATCTTACCTTCCTGACCCAATAAGAAGAAACTACTGGGAACCCATTGAACTGCTTTGTGACATTAAATTGGTTGTTATTTACATAATTATCTAGAATTTTGTTTGTTTGTTTGTTTTTGTTTTGCTCTTGTTTGTTTTTTCTTCAAAAACTGGTGCATCCCGTACGTGCTGCTCTACAGCCAAGGTCAAAGGTCTCACTTTCCATATTTGTCGTTAATTTGTTCTGGGACTGACGACTCGGGATAAGAATCCTTAATATGGGACCAATCCCGGGACGAATCAGGTTGGAAAGTGTTGTTTTCGAAGTTTGGTTTCGCTAAAAGGGTCCCACTGCTTCATTTAAACATAATAGTCCTGTAGAAAGGTGTCACGGAGTATTTGTGGACAGAAAGGTTACTTTGGCTTGCAAATATTTGTACAACTCGACTGCACGGCTGATATAAGTTACAAAGACATATATTATAAAAGTATACATCTTTGGAAAGGTATGACTAAAGGGACGTATCTATGTCTTCTGAATTAGGGAAAATATCACATTATTGCAAAAACAAATATATCCTCGCCTAAACGTGATCCTTCTCGAATCTTTAATTTTGCTTTCAATATCCTTGGAGCTGATAATAATGCATGACAGACAAGCCTGTGATAGAGGCAGGAATAAAGCTATTATTATAAAATATAGGTTAATTATTCAACTCTAGTAAAGGTGACAATTCTAAAAGGTAATCTTGTCAACTCGCGTGACTATAATACATGTAGCTTGGATCCCAAATAGATTGATCGGATTTTTGCTTGTAGCAAAACAAAAGCACACACCATCTCCAGTAATAACCTGGCAATCCTTTATAAGCCCTGCTTTAGCCTTTTTGTGTCAATATTTGTGGTAAACTCACTGGAAAAATTTCCATTTTGTTACAAAAAATCACGATCAGTAGCACTAACAGTCAGCATATCTACAGAGCTAGATAGACGAGTACTTATCAGAACAAAAGTCGATCTATACGTATATTCAAGCTCGATATACACTTATTTTATTTATTTATTTATTTATTTATTTATTTACCATTGATTAATGTTGATTTTCTGTAGGGCCCTGAGACAAACACATAAAAGCTTTAAAATACACGTAGATCATATATTATAAAAAAAAAACATATAAAATTGAGCTTACATAAATATTATACAGCATTAAGATAAACGTAGATCATACATTATAAAAAAAAACCATCATTAAAATTGAGCTTATATAAATATTATACAGCATTAAGGAACACGTAGATCGTACATTATTAAAAAAACCATACAATTGAGCTTACATAAATATTATACAGCATTAAAATACATTATATAAATACTATACAGCATTAAAAGTCAAGTGTTTGAGGAAATCATTAAACTGGTAAAATAAGTTATTATAGTGAGTAATTAAAAGAGAAACACGAAGTATTTAAAAATATTTGACATGTATGAGCTGCAAAATCAGTAGTACTACAATTTTAGGTCTTCTTTGAGTTTCTTTTTGAATTGCATTAATTAGTTGACTTGACTTTCGAAATAACATTCCATAATACACTACCTTTGTATTGGAAAGATCTTTTACCATAATTTGCATTGCACTTTGGAACATACAGATGACCATTTACACTTAAGGTTAACAGAATGCAGGGTAATTTTCTTAAAAGTCTTCATAGTCATTCTCTATAGTTCTTGGTCGTCCTCAGGTATTACCGTTTCAACCCATTTAGGTACCATGTTTTTGTTCCACCCATTGTACACAATATGTTACCACCACTGTATACAGTGACATCTGCAGTTGCTCTCCACTCTCTTGCAATGAAATTTGCGCGATGGCTATGAAGCGCCAGCGCCTGCTTACATGGTAGGATCCCGGGTAGGATATATCTGCAATCTTTTATCTTTTGAAAACTTTCGATCGAAAATATCGTATCTTGCTTCGTTGACATCTTTGCCCTTCACTCCGTATAGAAGTGAAATGTACTCCTCTAGCTCTTTGCATAAACTTTCTGAAAATAGTCCATTATATTGTAATGTATCTCAAATTATTCCTCTCATCACACGGAATTAAAAAAAAAAGCAATTGTCATGGTTTTGCTACGGTGCTTAGTTCAGGAGTTATAAGGTCGAATAGGTCCAATGTCATATTCATACACAGAGGTCAAAATTACAAAATAGTCCGATTTCATCGAAAATGGTCTCAAACATATACTAATAATTCACAATTTAAGTGCATGTTTGTATTGTCGTGTCCCGTAGTCTTCATGCAGCCAAAGTCCAATAGAAATATGTACAAGCATAATATTTGACCCATGATTTCATTTGATTCTGAGGTTATTTACAGTAAGCCAAAAATTAAGGTACCAGTTGCGTTCACCCCCTGTATATCCTAAACAAAGGCAAACATGTCATAATTGGAACCAACAGCCAATAGCTGCATCTTTCAGCTCGAATTTAAGACCTCATTCGTTGACATTGTCCAAGAAATAAAGACACGACGATCCAAAACCCAAGGAAGATGCAAATATAAAAGTTGCAGTTTGCCACATTACATGCCCTATTGATTTGTACACAAAGCGTACGCGAACAAGATAACTAGCGCTGTGCTTTCATTGATTAGCACGAAAAAAACTAGCATCGTGCTTTCATTGATTAGAACACAAAAGTGCAACTTTTTATTTCGTATCTTCATCAGGTTTTGGACTACCGTTTCTTTATAAATTCTCAACCAATTTCAACAAATAAGGTCTTAAATCAGAGCTAAAAAGTAGAGGCATCGGCTGCTTGTTTTAATTTTGACACATTTGTCTTTATTTAGAATATACAGGGGTGAACACAACTGCTACCTTGATTCTTTTGCTAACTGTATTTATCAAATAAATTATATTCCTATTTAGTTTGCCGAGAGGAGTAATTTAAGACAATTAAGTTCGATATACATTTGCTGAGAAGAACGCCCTCAAAAAAATTTTGAATTCAGGTTTTTACACGATTGTAATGTACTTTAGTAAACAAAGATTCTCTGCAAAAATCAAGACTTTAGGTGCTGTAGTTTTGTCAAAATCCGTGATTTTGAATAAACCGCCGGAACCGTCGTTTTATTATTACGATAGAAATATTAGTCGAACGCGTATGTGTTGTTCATAACACACCCCTACGTACACCCCCCGCGGTACACACACACGCGCCAGAGGATCGTACTGTATTACAACCGCCGGAGTACCATGCATTGGCGCTAGTAGTAGATTCCAATTTTCTTTGCTTTACCTCACTTGTTCGGCTCAAAATTAAAAGGGGACATATCTGACATAGTCCAGTCAATCTAAACAAATTAGTGGTGTCACCCACCACTAATTGCAACAGAATTTTTTTTTTTTTTATACATTTTAGAGATGTCCCCTGAACAACATACAAAAAGTAGGCCTATACTAAAATATACTTGGTGGAAAGGTAGTTTTTGGCGGGAAAAGGTCATACAGGGGTCAAATCGCTCCAATCATTTTAAAAACTATACCAAATTATTCCTCTAGTCATAAGGATTCAGAAAAAGTATAGTTTGTCATATCTGTGATGTATCATTCTATAAGTTATAAGTAAAAAGGTCAAAGGTCAAATTTTGGGCTCCACGTGGGTAAACTTCGAAAAAATGCTCCGATCTCCTTGAAAATGGTCTCAATGTCTTCGTCCTTTAAAAACACTCCAAAATAAGAATAGTTTGCCATATCTTGGACGGTTCGTTACCTAGGTAGCAGGGTAAAAGAGGTCATTGACCATTGACCTCTGTTGACCCCGACCTAGTTTTCGATGTTACGCATTTAATTAAGCAACCTAAACAGTGCAAATATTCTTTAAATGAATTATGTTTGTAAGCCGAACAATTTGAGACCATTTTGGTTAAAATCAGACAATTTTTATTTTTTTGACCTCTGTTGAACCCAACATTTGACCTTTGACCTTTTCGGTTATAACTCAAGAACCGTACATCACAGATATAGCAAACTATACTTTTTCTGAATCCTTATGACTAGAGGAATAATTTGGTATAGTTTATAAAATGATTGGAGCGATTTTGAAATTTGACCCCTGTATGACCTTTTCCCGCCAAAAACTACCTTTCCACCAAGTATATTTTAGTATACTTTTTGTATGTTGTTCAGGGGACATCTCTGACATTTATAGCAGTGAAAAAAATTCTGTTGCAATTAGTGGTGAGTCAAAACACACTTTGACTGGACTAACAGTAAAAGCCAACATTTTATGGAAAATAAATGATAATCTATTTTTAAAGAAATGTTATAATATGGCTTTAACGGGTTAGGCCATTTTAAATCGACTTTCGAAAAGTTTTTTGATACATTCATTGATTTCTCAAAAAGTAAAAATCGCAGTTTAACAAATAATGGTTCAAATGAAAGCCATTATTGGGGGCTAATTATTGTATCACTATGAAAGGCCTGACACCAATATAAACACTTGTTTCGGTGACCCAAGTTCATGGTCATTTCTGCTCACGCACTTTTTTACAGATGGCCTGGAATTTCATATTTCGGTTTCAGCGATTGCCCGAAAAAGGTGGTATGTTTTTGAAAAGCGTTTCCGCTTGGAATGTAGATAGTTATTGTTGCTATTACTCTTCGCGATTTTAATTTATGCCCTCTTTAGCCGACAATTTTCAATGCATTTTACACAATAGATACGTCGCTTACATAAATACCGCTATTTTTAACAGTATCGTTTTTGTTAACCAACATACCATCCAAATTAGTTCTCAAGACTTTGATGAAACCATAGACACCAAATCGGACTGCATGTGATGAACAGATTTTAAACTAGAATCAAAAGAACCAGCGTAGGCCCTCTCAAAATGTACTTTTTTAAAATATCGCGTTGTGATAAAAATGACTGCCCTTTCCTTGTTTTTTATAACAAGGAAAAGCTTTACTTACCTCAAATTTCGCACGTAGGCCTAGTGTTGTCTCAGTGTCCGTTACTGTTGGTATTATTCAGATTAAGCGATGTTCGTGATTTAGGCCTACTTAGCCTACATTTGACCAACTATTTGCCCACACCGTGTACGAATATATTCCAAACATGGCGCTGCATTCAGTATCACACTAACGACAAGGTTATACTAAGATGTGTAAGACTTTCTGACACTATATTCACGGTTTTTCTAATGGCTATTTAAACTTATGACAAATTTGGCTGGTTTGCGTTGTTCAATACCATTTCACCCTGATGTGACAGTGACGTCACATCCGGGGTCACGTCAGTATAAAGCTGGTTTTATACTACCCTGCCGCTTGCAATGAGCGGCGTGGCGCACGCGCATTGCAGACAATCGGACACAATCAAGGATTGTCATTGGTTGAAACGCTCTGCCGCTTGCCGCAGCGGAAAGCTGCAGGAAAGTATGCTGGGGGCATTATACGAATTTTATTAGGCGCAGCATCACTCGCTTACAAGTTTTACAAGTTTTATTAAACTCTATAACTACCTTCAAAAAGGTATGAGAGAATATAATCAGCCATACAGTCATTATATATACATACATACACATATAACCAAATCCAAATATATAATCAAAATACAAATCCAAATAGATAAAATAAAATACATATAAGATAATACCGTTTCAATTTTACGACTTCAAAATATACGACAATGCATAATAATAGATTACTCAAATTTTTTCATAATGTATTTGCAGAATTTGGCAAGATTGACCATTTCACTGTCTTTTTGAGAGTTCAAAATTGATGCAATTGTCAACACGTTTGGTCTATGCCTGAATTGTGCTGTCAAATATTTATCTCTTTCGTTAGACATTGATGGGCACTCAAAAAGATAGTGAAATTCGTCACCCACTTGATGTTTTGTGCATAGAGGGCACAAACGATCTTCTTTGGGGATACCTTGGTACCTTCCAGTGGTGATGGGTAGTTTGTGGTTACCACATCTAAATTTGCAAAGTTTGATAAGATCATTCTGGTCAAGAGTCTTGATATAATTTTCAAATTCGAGTTCGATGCCGCTGGTGTACATACGCACGCGCTTAAAGACACCGCATAGATGCGCGAGCGAAACAGCTGTTCACAACGCGTTGACATCACTGCCACATCGGGGTGAAAAATGGTATAGGTAATAGATGACTATGAAACCTCAAACTCGCCCCTCGATAAAGGTTGGCACTTGAAGCAGGCCTCAGTTTAGCGAACTTTGTCTAGTTTAATGCGATGCGAGTGCAAGCGCCGCTCGGACTGTGAAGGTTTCTGGATACCGAATATGGGTTTAGATTAGGCCTATATCATGTCCTCTAGGCCATATAATTTATTTTTGGAAAGGAAAGTCTAATCTCGGAGCCTATTCAATTGAGAAGGGACTGAATTTTGCCGGGGAATTTTGTTATAATAATATAAAAATTAATACTTGTCGTCCATAACAAGAAAGAATGCCTCGCGATTTTTTTGATATCCAGCCATAGTATTTTAATTGATTAAACTGAACATGAAGCTATATCTTTACTAGCTTCATGCACTAATTCCCCGGCCTTCTACATGTAGTGAGTACCACATTAGATTGTGATTACAAGAAATGATAAGCGCTGCCTCCTCGAAATTTCTTATGCCAGCAGCTTTGATGATTAAATATTATCTACAACCAGGCACCTGTGTTCAAGGCCTTTCTTTTATCTGTTGACCTCAAAAGAAAGGATTAGAATGATCAGAATACCGTCCCTGACCCCTTTCCACACATTAATAATGAGTCGGTAAGGGAACGTGCTACCGTTATACTTCATCGAGTACGTATGGCCACTACACAGTTCAATGGCCTTATTGTGATCTGGCGGGCGTTTTAAAAGCACGGTCCCTGACTGCGTGGGCATATTTCCGGGCAAGGAACAATAGAGACCAATTGCCTGGCAATGACGTCACATGTAATCCCAGTCTAAAGTGTGATTAGAACATTATAGGCTGGTGGTCACCTTATAGTACGATCAGTACGAAAAGTCCAATGCGATTATTAATGTATTTTCTAAAATTAAAAGAACCACTTTTTAGCGGGAATTTTTGTAAGTTACACAGCTGAAGTTGTGAAAGGGTTGAAAGACTACAATATTAAGGCATAAACAAGAATTTCTTTGTTTGGTCGTTATTCCTATAGGCTCATCCCTTAAGCAGTGCATTTTAAAAATTTGGCTTCTGAGCATGAGATTGACCTTTGACCTTATTTACCCTACATAAAACTCCTGAACTAAGCATCCTAGTACAGTATGACTTTTTTTATTCCTAGCAATGATAAGAACAATTTGAGATATATTACAGCATGATAGAACAGATTATAAACTTTTGGCCCCATTATGACCTTGGACCCCTCGTGGGAAGCATAGGGGCATAGAAATATATGGAACCAACTCTAGTTTTATTCATTGAGGTGTAAGGATGCATCCTGGATGCCAAAAAAATATTGGTTCCACTAATAATAGTAAAAAGGATCACAAACCAAAAATCGCCCTTCAGCCTACAAGAAAAAGTGTTATTGATTGGTATTGTTGGTACTATTATTATTATTAAAATCAAGGCAAATATTTTTGAGATCAGGCCGTTTTAGAAAAAGGGCTCTGTGATATGATGTGATCCTAACGCTAGTCGCATCACCACTTTCTACATGTAATCTTTCAATCGAGAGCTTGAGGGATTATTACAGTTACAGTAAAGGCGAAGATTGATTAAAATTGTAAATATTAGCATAGCCCACACCAGCAACAGCATAGCCAGTTAAGTCCCAATTCGTAAGCTTTCCTTTCCCGACAAACACACACACCTGTTTTGTCAATCGTGATATTCGTCGAGTGTCTTACTATAATTCAGAGAAGATGTAAAGAAAGGAGATAGATCCAGCTATCCTCAAAGAAAATGTGTGTGTTGCCGCTCATTCAAAAGCAATCACGCTATTTAGGCTTAACAATAAAATACAACAAAAGGGTTCGAACCCATAAGTTGCTGCTTACTAGTTTTAGGGAAAGGTCAGTGTCTGTATACCATCAATACTATGCATACCATGCATGCAGATCCTAACAGCCAGTTTATTTCAAATAAAATATGACCGAAGTTCCATGGCAAATAATACTTTTGCACGCTTGGTTACGCTTTCAACCTCTACGATTTATGATACAGCCTATTTTCAATTATCAAAATATCTTTATTAGGTTTGCAGGAAAATGACAGGAAAAATACATAAAACAAAAAATATAGATGATCAAAAATCATCCCTTTTCTAACAAAATCCTAAAACACTCTCCTAAATAATTAATATATGTTCCAAAATGGGCGGATTTTTTTGGAATCTTTACAAAACTACATTTCTTTCTCATAGTATCCACGTGTGGCATCCCTTCAGAGCAACATCAGGTAATTAACACACACGTGTCATACTTTCAAGGGATTCTCTATAGAAACATTGGATATGGTTTCAATTCTGGAGTGAAAATTAATTAACCGTAGTCGGCAACCCACATCACATCAAAGGCTACTTTCAAGTAGATGTGTAACTACTTGAGAATAAAGGACTATGAATAGGTGCGACAGGATTACCTACGGGATTATCTCAAGGATATAATTCCGTTCTCCCTCCTTCTTTTTCAACTTTCCTGCTATAATTATGTCTCGTATCCCATAACCAGTCCCAGAACAACGCCAAATATGGATTAAAAGACCTTTGACCTTGGATGTACAACAGCATGTTATGATCTAATAGCTTCTAATGGGAAACTGTGCACATCAACAAACACCATTTCTATCAAAAAGGCAACGGCCGATATAATTTGAAACCACATAAATTACTAGAGTTGGTTCTTCTCTTGGATTTGGACCAAGCTTTAGAATATCGACTGTTGCGTTTTGAAATAAAACAAACCAGAAATTTATCACCCATTGTACAAGATATGGCACATGTACCGAATACATGTACATACATTGGCTGACCTTGTGGATTTCCTGGCCCAGCCATGCTAACCACATAAGGAGATTATACGATTAACCTAGTGCAGCTATTGTCATAGCAGGGTATTATTATGTAATACTCCTGATCCATATTTGGCGATCTCTTGGACTGATAACTGCAAAGTTCCGTACTAATGAAATTTTCTGATTGAAAATGATAGTGAAAATTATATTGATTTTAGTTCAAATATTCCATGTAAGATTGTATCACTTCTAAATCATATGATGAAATTACCGGACTTTGGCATTGGCATTTTAGGTGAAATATTTGGTCGCTATTTGGTCCAACATTTTTATGATCAATTTTACAGCGATAGCCAGTTTTTGCTTGTCCACGAGACATCTCAATGTTTAATTTTGGAACAACTGATATTTTCTTACCCTCATATTGGCACTGAGAATGGAACACTCAAAGTGTTATTGCTCCTGGTCTAAAAGTAGAAGAAAAATTACTTGTTTTTATTTTCATATTTTAAAGCTGTTCATTCTCTATAAAAGAAACCTACAAATGTCTGGGCGGGGTCTTCAAATGTCGAAAGGAAATGTGTGCAAATTAAAGTAAGTGGAGAGAATTACAAAATATCCAGTAAGTTCGTGGACATATTGGGAGTAGAAAAATTAACGTTGTGAGTCGGATGAAGTATGAACTTAATGAAGGACATTTAAGTCCTTCACCCGACTTTAAAGTCCTGCATACTTCACCCGGTACCCGACTCACCACGTTAAAAGTAACTGAAAAGTAAGTTTAGAAAATTAGTTTGAACCGAAAAAAGAATTGCAAGGACGCAAAATCAACATTAATTTTAAGTCAATTTCAGATCTGGTGTCTTTATTGCGCATCATGTACTCTCATTCAAAATACATGGTGCCTCGTGGAGAAAAAATTAAATCGGGTATCGCAGTAATAAAAATTCCTTTAAAAGGAATAGGGCGGGCAATACAAACACATTACTGCCTATGGTGACTTTATCGTATTCTTTACATATCAAAAGCAAGTAATAATTACAAAACTCGCCGTAAACTATCACCTCTGTGGGTGTTTGGGATATAACCGGCACGAATATTTTCGCAACACTGCGGCATGTGAAAAAGTAGGTCAATAGTCAGAGAATACAGGGCGGGTGCGGCACGCCGCACCCGCCCAAAAAGGCTCATAAAAATTAAACGGTAAGTACGATTCACTTCAATTTATTTCACAAAAGATGACTATTGAGTGTGGCATTTATATAATAGAAACTTTCTTCAACTTTCAACTTGGTTCTCACGTAAATATCGATTATTTGCCCTCTTGCACTTTTTTTTTTTACTCACCCACCCCCAGTTACGCCACTGCCCTACCACTGCCCAAAGAGGGATCCCTCTTCGGGTTGAAGATGTACCACGGGGATGCGCGCGCCACGGGTTTGGGATACAGTGATTTTGGTATATCGATGGGTGGATTTTGCAGTGATGAACAATGGCACATTTGGAAAAAAAAGTGCCCTTAAAAAGCACAAATTCGGGTACTATTTTGGTGCTTTTTGTGAAAAATTGGTATACTGGTGTGTTTCAAAGACAGCAAAAGAGTAGGTACATAGAAAGTGATCCAAAACTTCACTCTAATTTCACACTATTCATTTTTCTGAATAGAATCCCTATATTTTTGATTGAATATTGACTATTCGTTTTGATGAGCTATATTGTCCATTTTGACCAGGTAGGCCTACCTACCTACCTACCAGTCAGCTTCATGCATTTCTGCATATGCTGCCTGAAGTGATATAGGTAGGCCTATATCACTTAGACATTCTTATCAAAATGAATAATTTCCGTTTTATTTAAATAAGTAACTTTGAAATAAACTTTGATAAGTAAATTGAAAAGATCTCCAACTCATTATTTGATAACATTGTCCTTTTCAATTTGAAAGATTTTGTTATAGCCCCCTCAGAGAAGACAAACTATTCAAATGTCATTTTTTGGTCAGTTTTGATAAGATAATCATCATTTTACAGTCAATCTTATCAAATTTGAGGAGCTTCTTGTCATTTTGATAAGAATGTCCAACTCATTTTAAAGAGAAATCTGTTATATCCCCATCCGAATAGTTTCCCTGTCAAATTTGACAAGTTTTTATTCAAAAATGAGTATATCGTTTTAAGAGTGTATACCTGGCACAGCCCATACAAAATGTTTGAAGAAAATCCACCGAGATTGAACGACACAATTCCTTCAATTTGCTACCTAAGTGTCAAAATGAGCAAAATGATTTATGATGCAATTTTAAATGGTTTCCAGAAATGAATGAGATACATATGGGATTGAAATTAAGCTGCATGGGTATATAGCCAACAGATGCAATATATAATTTACACATGACCCATTTCTTATATGGAATCTATGGAATCATGTTCTCACCATGGGGGGGGGGCCAGGGGGGGCACTTCAATATGAAATGGATATAGATGTAGGGCTGGCACTTTCGCACTAAGGGTCATTCGGTGAGAGCAAAATATAAAAAATATTGGGTCATTGGGTGAGAACATGACCTTTTTTTTAAATGGAATCTTTGTGGTAATTACAGTACCAGGGGTAGTCCATTCAACTTTAAGGTTCCTCACTCCAAGGGCCAATAGCCTCACTTTTTTTAATAGTGCAATTCATCATTGGAACTCACTGCCAAATGAAATCAAGAACATCAATGATTTTAAATTGTACAAACAATCTGTCAAGCAGTTTTTAGCTGATCAAGGGTCCATTTGATTTTTAGAGTTTGAGCTGGTCTCACATTTCTGCTTTTTGCGTCCTTTGTGCATGTTGTCTCTGTTCTTGTTTTTGTATGGCAATTTGTTCCTATTTCTCTTGCTTGTAAAGGACCCCAATGGAAATAAGCTTTTCCCCAAGGCTTTTGGGGCTATCCTTGGTACTTGTGTTGATTTGTAATTTCGTTATACAATTTTGATGTGCAATATATTTTATTTTGTTATAATAATACTGTATATGTAGTGTAATTTGTATGTTATTCTTATAGTACCAAATAAAATCAATCAATCAATCAATCCGAAACAGCGCCACAAAAACCTCGAAAATCGAATTTCTAGTTCTACATGGCTTCAAATTTCATTGTTTTTTCAAAATAAGTAACAAAATCAGTGATAAAAGAAAGTTGCTGTTCAAATTGAACTTGTAAGGGTCTTTGGGTGACAGATCAAATGGAAAAATAGGGGTCTTCGGGTGACAGAGCATGTGTTAAGTAAAAAATATGGGGTCTTTGGGTGACAGCGATGCTGAAAAAGGGGTCTTAACACCTGCAAAGTTGGAGTGCCCCCCCGGGCTCTCACCACATACTCCTGTATCTCACGAACTATATATTGTTTTTTTACTTCCCTTGATCAGTCACTGAAATTCCTAGTAAGCGTATTCCTTGCTCCTATATATAATATACATAACTTTTGTTACCAGTGTGTTATTATTTTTTGAGAAAAATGCACAAATAGTCATAAATTTTAATATCAAGGGGTGAAGTACCACCTTAAGGGTAGACGAGGTATTTTTGGTGAAGCAACCTAAAAATCGATTTTCATTATCTAGATCAATATATTATTGAAAATTAACACCTTGATGTTTTGCAAAAGTTCATTCTACAAATCGTATACTTTGCAAACTTGCTTAATTTATTGTTGTTAATCAATTATGTACGTTTTACAAAAGTGTTGTTGTTTCAGCCCTCTTTACAACGTAACTCAAGAACCGCAGCACCTATAAAAGTATATCTGTGATATTTGAATTCTTCTACACGCCGCTATGAATTGAGCAATGCAGTTTTTGCCAAAGCTCACTACCATTCGTAAGATGCTGTGAACTACCAAATCACAACAGTTTAAAATAATTAATAACCTTAAGGTTATTAATTATTTTAAACTGTTGTGATTTGGTAGTTCAGCCGAAGAGAGTATCCCATCCATCATGCATTAGTAAATGTAAGAGCAGCTTAGATATTGAGTGCTTCGGGTAAGTTTCACAATACTCCAGGGATCATATTTTTTCTGCAAAAGTTGAATTGAGGGATTCTGTATGCTCTTTCTACAGGGTGGTCCAAAAATACAAAAGCCAACTTTATCCAAATTCAAAGGTTGATTTCTCGCAGTTGAAAAGTCTAATTCAAACTGTTTTGACATATTCTGAAAGACCATCTTTCTAAGAATATTTGGTGAAAATATGAATGAAAAAAAATTTGCAATAAAAATGTGGCACCAGTATTAAGTCAAATGGTCAAAATTAAGTTTGTCCTCTCATAAAGGCTATGGGGTGTCAGTGTAATGAAATTTCATTGAACTTTGTTTTGTCCGTTCTTTGCTTGGATTATAATTTGGTTCACCCCAAGTTTGGTAGTGACGTATGCGCCTATTTTGTTCGCCACAGTATCGAACCGCGCGCGGAAAGTTAAATGCGCTGATTTAACACGCACACGCACAGATGCGTTTTGTTGTCACGCTTAGGGCGCAACCGCGAAAAAGCATTGACGTCACTACCAAACTTGAAGTGAACCAAATTATATCAGTTCTGAGCTGCAATTTTCCACCCAAATTATTAGATTTGTTTGGGGATTTGTTATTCTTCATTTGCGTGTCACAATGGCTTACATGCAAAAATTGAAACATAAAAAGCCACTAGATACATGTATGGTAGGCACTATAAATTATAGTACATTACAATTAGGCATGTTCATCACCGCTTCTTCTTTATCACATATCGCCAGCAAAATTGATCACGAAAACAAAAATGGGGGCAGCTTCCAAAATATTATTTTGCAGGGATGCGAGTGGCCTTAGATGAAAAACGTGACAATTCACGATTCTAGGCCAACGATCGTGATTAGGCATTCTATTCCAGGGGTTTTGAACGAATCTGCTTCAAGTAATTCTGTGTCCAACTTTTAACAGTCAACAAACTGTAATCTCTAGATGCCATATTGTAACCTTTTTCACATTAGATACGTTTATAATCCTCAGTACAGTACAGAGCAGATGGGTTGGATTGAAAATGGCTCTGCAATCATTTGATTACGTTGTCTAGCAATGGCGGACCGTAAACAACAGCATAATTCAAAATGGGAACGTTCGGCAAGTGTAGTACTAGACATGCACATGTATTATTATTACACATGTAGTCTCATATGTGCTGTTTATGCAGCCAAAGGCAATATAGCCTCATTTGTACAAATGGTGCAACACAGAGGACTGGTGGACAATTGAATACATGAATACAAAACCCACCCAAGTCCATGGGAAGTGATTTTGAGAGAAAAACCTGTGTATCATTTTAATTCCTTAAGTTAGATTTACCTGGTCAATATGGTAAGTTTTACGTGCAAATGAGTGGATTAAACTGTATAAAGTATGACGATTAGCATTTCAGGGACTTTGTAGGGTTCATTTTAAATTTTGGACTTGGGTGGTTTTTTGAATCATATACAAAGACAACAACGTTCGAATGAGATTATCACTAGTAAGATAATACAGAATAATAAACATTCTACCATGTAATACAAACCATCACACACATTCCTTTATTAAACCCTTTTTTTTTCAAAAGTCACTCTCCAGCAATGAATGTGTTACAAGTGGACTTTTATACATACTGGATTTTGATCAATGTGTTACAAGACTCAAATCACGGAATTGGGTGGTTCTTCTATTTCTCACATGCTCAATAGACACAGATGATGAATTTGAGTTGTTCTTTCATACATATGACAGGCCTATGTATAGCAACAATTTCACATGCTTAACTCAATTTGGCCAACGTATGGACTTGGGTGGGTTTTGTATTCATATATTCAATTGTATAATCTTCAGGCAGAATATCGTATTTTTGAGGACACATTTTTATCATCAAAATATCACAGCATGTCAGGCTATTGATCGCCATCGCGATAATGAAAACTTATCTCGATAAAAGATGATACCATTATCGTGAACATGCCTAATTACAAATTTTACTGAAAGCTACAGAATGCTAACAAACCAGAAGGCCTAAAAGGAAGTGTGAATTGTGGGTGGAGGTTGGGGGAGGAAGACAAAAGAGATCAAAAGAAAAGGCAATTTAATTGCTTTTGGATGGAAGGAGCTTTTGTTTAGTATTACGGATGGCTTCACACTAATTAGAAAATTAATCATGTCCTTCACACAATAGCTACGGTGGCTTTTGTTCCAGTAATTACATTTGTTGCCTTCAACACACAATAACTATTGTGTATTTTTTCTATGCTATTCATGCAATACAAAGGTGGCTTTTGTTTTGCAGTAACACATTGGAACACAAATTAGATACTGAGGAAGTAATTATTTCCCACAAACACAATGGGCATTGTCTTAGTTAGTCACCCACACAATGTCATTTGACCCAAATACTGTTAGATACGGTGGCTTTTGTTTCAGTAATTACAGTTGTTGCCTTCAAAACACAATAACTATTGTGTATTTTTCTATGCTATTCATGCAATACAAAGGTGGCTTTTGTTTTGAAGTAACACATTGGATCACAAATTAGAGATTGAGGAAGTAATTATTTCCCACACACACACAATAGGCATTGTCTTAACTAGCCACTCCCACAGTGTTATTTGGTCCAAATACCGTTATACAAGAGTAATTTGTTCGGGGCACTTACATTACATGATGGACACCATGCTCATGTATGGACTCTTGAAACGCACCCGAAACGAGTATTACTCAGCGTGTGCAAAACATACCCTAAACAAGTAGTTTGCCATTTTTTAACACTTAGAAAGTAAAATTTCATGTTCAGGTTCTTGTTTAATATTAGTAGTTTGATGTTTCTTAATATTTTACCCTACGATCTCTTTTGATTTTTTGGTGTTTTTGACACCCTAAACAGGTACAGCGCTGTACTTGCCTAATACTGGAAAAACAACTCTTTTTACTTGTTTTTGTACACGAGCATGGTGTCCACCTTGAAATACAAGTCCCCCCCCCCAGAATTTGTTGTGACTTGATCCTCAAGCTGATATACACCACTAAATATTGTATAATTAAAATTCTTGAGCACAACTTGTTTTGCAGTGTTATCTTGGCTCAATCATTGCTATACATTATCACCTCACACCACAGTGCTGGGTGCTGTTTGATAGGTACAATTTCAGAAATACCCACCTGCTTGGAAGGGGAAAAAAGCCACAGATTTATATAACGCAAGTACATACGATCATTAAATACCATCATTGAAGAAGCTGCTAGCTAATTTTAAACTATTAACCCTAACCCAACCAAGTCTCACTATTAAAACCACTCTGCGTGCATGCATTCCACGTGACTTGATGTCGCAATCAGCCTAAGTCATATATACCCAGGGAATTGCTGCCTGGGGCAGCCTAACCTCGGTAGCTACAGGTCGGTGATCGTGTGCGTGACATCCGAGGGGTACCGGGTTTAAATCCCGGGGGTACCAAGTGACTTCTTTCTTCACCTTCTCTCCTTTTTTGTTTCTTCTTTCCCTTTCCGATAACAAAACAAACACAGGTAGGGTTGGGGTTAAGCATCCTTTTGGATGCAGCTCTCTATATATTACAGACACAGAAACTTAATCAGCCTACATAATAATATAAAACTCACAGCCAGGATCAGCTAGCTACCCTAGTTTTGTACGGATTGACCGGGATATTAGCAGCAACTTCCGTGTTCAGGGATCCATTTCACTCAACTTTACGAAGCTTCGAAAGTCTCGAAATCGTTCGTAACTTACGACGAGTCCGAAGTTCCATTTTACTAAACTTACTTACGAATGGTACCCGTCACAAGTAATAGGGATTTACTACAGAGACCCTTCGTCAAGTTACGTATAGTATTAGGTATTCATAACTTTACGAACAGTTACCTGAGTTGCAAAGGGTTAAAAGTTTAGTGAAATGGACCCCAGGGGATTTTCAAGCTAAAGCTTAATTATTCCATGAGAACAGAATCATGTACAACAGCTCTTAATTGATATAATGCATAAAGGTCAGTCAGCACCTGTTCCAGATTCCATTCTTTATTTCAATACAAGAAGTACAAATAGATCTTATATAATGCATCCCTAAGGCACATTCACAGATTTTATAGGCATGGTCAACTGAATTTTAAACTTAATTTCATGATGTTATACATTCTTAATTTATGAAAGTTGCACATTTTTAACAATACAACAAGCTTGTGAAAATTCTCAGATCTAATCATTTTTTATTAGCTCACACACACTACTTAAACTTGAAGGCATGTCAATTTTTGATTATTTTGTTGCTGCAAGCACATTTTGATGCTAGATAAAATATAGTCTGAATAATCAGACCCAGAACAAACTAGAGTCAACAGACGCTGAATACAAGCCGCAATTTGACCCCTATAACTTGACCCCTGGGTTACGGATGGGGTCAACTGCTCTTGCATTGTGCTTAGGATGTCATAAGAAATATTCCTGGTGAATTTCAGCTTAATCGGAACTTAAACATGGATTTTGATTTTTTAAATTTTGATTGACCTTTTGACCCCTTAATGACCTTTGACCTCAATGAAAAAAAAAAAACTTATGTACACCGACAAAATGCATTGTTCCAATTTTAATTAAAAATTCTAACATGTTTAGTTCTTGAGATAAAAATTCTTGAAGTTATTCAGCTAAAAACAGGAAGTGACCCCTTAATGACCTTTGACCCCCAAAATAAAAATACCATGCATACATCAGGGAACACTAATTCATGTATGTTGGTTATATTATTCTGGCCTGTTTACATTTTGAAATAAAAATGTTTTGAACATTTTTGATAATTTTGGTTTTTGACCGGAAGTAACCCCTTAATGACCTTTGACCCCGAAACTGTAGGCATCCTAAAGACCCTGGCTAATAGCAATGCATGTGTGTTAATGGCGACTCTCTGCTATGTAATTTGTACAGACAGTGATTTTTTGAATATTTTTACAAATTTTTCAGATTTTGACCGAAATGACCCCTTAATGACCTTTGACCTCAATTCTTTTTAGGAAGTTTTAAGCACTGCCACATGTTGATTCATATGCATGAGTCACATGATCATTGCATGTAATTTGTGGAAGGAGTAGCATTTTTTTTTTTTTTAACTTTTTTGACCATAAGGTCAAGGTCAAAGGTCACAGTCAGGTCAAAGTCAAATGTAAGGTTTGGCCTAGTCCAGTGGTCATTTGGCTCAAGTATGGTTGAAATCTGTCGAAGCATAAGAGAGCTAGGGCGAAACGTGGCAAGTCACGCAAAATGTCACGAGTTGCCAGAAGAAAGAAAGAAGAAGAAGAAGAATTGAGAAGAGACAGAACAAGCCGACATCCGTCGTCGGCTTGTAAATATTAATTTCTGACATGATCGTGTTCTGGGTCTGAACTGTTTCCATTTGAAATCTTGATGGCAAATTGGACAAAAGAAGCACATGGTCCTACTTCACAGTTTTTTAATCCCCTATTCATGTTGCGTGAATCACTCTATTGTGGACCATCCTTTTGATACTTGAATATTTGGACAAGCGGAAGAGTTTTGACAGGCCTTTTGTCTACCTGTTTGTAAACAAACGAGGAGGTCGAAATTGTCCTCCTCGCCGAATACGAAAGTCAGCGTAATTGTACGGCACTAGATAAAATAGCAATCTTCATTATAGAGCAACAATTCCAATGATGGTATAATTACAATTATTGTGATCCCTGCAAGAGGTATTATAGGAAGCCACTAACTGATGATAAGATCCATGTGATATGCAAAAATCATTTTCCCTTTTGAAATGTGAGTGGTAGGGGCACCATAAAAAAATCTGTGCAAAAGTTTTACACATAATGTATATGAATGCCCGTTTAAGGCATTAGATCTTGAAATTATTGAACAATTATAATTCTCTTTTAACTTATTGTATATTTTAATTCAGAGTCAAAGCCTGTGAATGAAACACTTGCACATAGTTCATTCCTGCATTTTGTTGGAACTTTAGATCCGCAACTTGCTTCTTTGTTGAACTTATAAGCAATAATAATAATGACCACACTACTTTAGGCTTGCTTCAGAATTCACCATTGTTGCATGTATGATGAGGAACTCTAGATCTGCAACTTCTTTCTTTATTGATTTCTTAACTTTAAGGGCGTACTACACCCATATATTGGTTTGATTGGTCTAAATAAATATTTTTTCATTTATAGCTAGGCGATATATGCACGGATCATGTGAAATAAAAAAATATGAAAAAAAGAAGAAAAAAGTGCTTTTAAACAATTGTAGTAAGTCATTTTAGCCCTATATATATTTTGTTTACTGTATCCTAGTTACTCAGATGCGTGTTTCATAACAAACCATGATTTATTCTATTCAGCATGTTCAAGTAGGGTACATGAATAGAATACATTAAATCCTTTGTTATACTCTCTATAGAAAATCTAGTGGTGCATGCAAAATATATAAACACTTACACAATGGATGTATAGTCATTAGTCAATAATATTATAATGTGTTGTTAGGAGAAGAAAAGGCTATTAGGTCACCGTATGTCAGGTTATAGGTCAATTGGTTCAGGTCAAATTTAAGCATCAATTTTGAATACACATGTGAGAGTTTGTGATATCATAATGAGGAATAATTTTGATATTCTGTCTTTAACTGGATATATATGGAGAAGTGCAAGGTGGATATACTAATATACCTTGGGATGTAAATGGTGAGTACAATTTAGAATGCCTAGTTGCGATGGATTTCACAAATAAATATAAAATAGTTACCAAAATCACAAACGTTAAGCTTACGGAAAACTACCCAATATGGTGGTATAGGTGACAAGAAATACAATTGTTTTCAACATTGCTGTAGTATGGTTGTGGTAACCTGTTACCTGTGGCTTAATTAAGTTTCAGTGAAATAATGTCGCAAGTTAAAAATACAAAATATAGCTCAACATTGAAAATAGAAGCATTTTAACCAGTTCCTTTTTTGATAGTTGTGGAGCACCAAGTTCATGAAGTCATAAAAGAAATCAGGAACCACTTATTCCCATTTTACATATCAACTTTATTTCCCTAACGTGTTAGCAACACATATCCAAAATTTTAACGAAATCCGTTGATAGTAAGCTTTCCAAAATGAAGTGAATTTAAATCATCAGTGATGTACCACCTTTTGGCTTCTACTTTTAAAAGCATGTAAGCTACGTTGATACCGATGCCACCAATAAAACGAGAAGATTTGCCCCTTCATTTTGCATACCACTTTGTCCATTTTGTTGTTGTAATTTCTTCACAAAATGCAAAAAAATGCAAAAAAAAATCAATGGGTGTAGTACCCCCTTAACAATGATCACGCTGTTTGGTTTGCTTAGAGTTCCCATTGTTGCATGTATGATATACTACATGTATAAATCTGTGACTTGTTTCTTTACTGATTTCTTAAGTTTAACAATGATCATGTTAAACTTGGCTTGCTTCAGAATTCACCAGTGTTGCATGTATGACAAACTATAAATCTGCAACTTGTTTCTTCACTGATTTCTTAAGTTTGACAATGACCACGCTATTCTTGGCTTGCTTCATACTCCACCATCGTCCCAGTCTGTGCTCCTGTCCTACACCTGCAACTAGTAAACTTCCATCATCAGAAAACTCTAAAGCGTTGACAAATCCCACCTGCATAGCAAAGTAGAGAGTACATATCAAAAAACTGAATGAACAAAATTACAACTAGACTTAGCTGTGGTCTAAGACCACGAACACAGCCGTGTTGTGACCCTTTAATGACCTTTGACCCAAAAATATATGAAAACCCCATAGACATTGGCTAATGTCAATGTATGCATGCACGTGGGACACCTTAATGACCTTTGACCCCAAATCTGTGTACACCCCATAGACACTGGGTAACAACAATGCATGTGTGTAAGTGGCATCACTGTCCTACGTAATTTGTGGGAGAAGATGCATTTTAAAGGTATTTCATTTTATACCGGAAATGACCCATTAATGACCTTTGATCCCAAATAAAAAATACCATATATACATTGGGTAAACAAAATTCATGTGTGAACATACCATCACTCTCCTATGTTTTTCTTAGCTAATAAAATTTTTTGAAGATATTCCGATTTATACCGGAAGTGACCCCTTAATGACCTTTGACCCAAAATCTGTGTACACCACATTGACACTGGGTAATAACAATGCATGTGTGCAAGTGGTGTCACTGTCCTACGTAATTTGTGGGAGAAGATGCTTTTTAAAGGTATTTCGTTTTATACCGGAAGTGACCCCTTAATGACCTTCTGACCCCAAATAAAAAAAATACCACATATACATTGGGTAAGTGCAACTCATATGTGAACATATCGTTACTGTCCTATGTTTCCCTTAGCTAATAAAAAAAATTGAAGGTGTTCCGTTTTATGCCGGAAGTGACCCCTTAATGACCTTTGGCCCCAAATCTGTGTACACTACATAGACACTGGGTAATTACAATGCATGTGTGCAAGTGGCGTCACTGTCCTACGTAATTTGTACGAGAAGATGCACATTTTTGACCCCTGTGACCCCTGTGTGACCTTTGACCCCACAAGTTTCATGTGACATGTAGGGGCACGGTCAATGATCATTGTGACCAAGTTAGGTCAAAATCGATGTAAGCATGTGAGTGCTAGAGCAAATGTAATGGTTGACAGAAGAAAGAAGAAGAAGAAAGAACCTGTAAGAAAAAAGACACAGCCATGACTAACGTCACGGCTGTGTAACAAGCGACTTCTCCATCTATATTTTTTTTTCTACACAAAATATGATTATTTTCATTGTAATCTTAACATTTACACTAAAAATAACCAAAATCTGTAAATAAATTTTAATTTCTTTACAATTTTTCCCTCCTGATTTTTTCAGTCAAATTAAATATACTTTTTGCCCATAACAGCAAATAATAAAAAATAAATAGCAAAACAGAAAATCCGGGTAATTCACAGGAAAAATCTAATTATTCACTTAAGATGTTATTAATAATTATCCATCTATTAACTTTTAGCATCTATTTCGATTGTAAGCATTAAAGAGATGGTCCAGTGCTTAAGGTCTTTGACTCAGGTGCAAGAGGTCCCCGGTTCAATCCCTCAGTGGAAGCAAAATTTATATTGTGGGGCAGATGTAGTGAATGACAAAGATCTTGAAGCCAGTTCTGATCAGGGTAATACCTGGCTGTTCGTCTACCCTACCATGGCCCCTGGGCATCATAGAAGAGCAGTGTTTGAATGTGAATCAAGGTACCGTTTTTAGCCTCTGCCATGTATCTATTATCATTTGATACCATAACGTTTGACAAAGAAAAATATGATATTGACTGTACACTTTTATATGAGAACTCACTTACCACTGGTATATTGAAGAGTGGTATTAGTGATCTACATCCAGGGCCACACTGCCATAACCTTATGCTGGAGTCTTTAGAACCTGCTGGACAAGCAATGTACAATTCACTGTTAACTGTATGCATCAAAGTATAAATCTACTGCTTTCTCCAGCACTATACATGAGAATTGCATGGGAAGTTTTTGATCAAATGGCTTGGTTCAAATCGCTGGTATTACATTACAATACTTTTCATAACACCTATTGTTTATTTCCAAACTTGCTGGACGGGTTCCATTGAAGAGCTTTATGTGATTAATATTTCATGCTGTAGTTTCTGAACTATTTCACTTCTTTTCAATTTGGAATTTGGAAGCTTCCTTACAAAGACCTACACACAAACAGAATATATTTGTGGGTTGTTGTTTTTTTGGGGTGGGGGTAGCTGCTTGGAGCATGAAAAACAAAAATAAATGAAGCAGAAACATTTTAACTTTTAAACCAATGTGCAACAGAAAATACAAATATCTAATTTGTCCACAACTTGTGCTCTCAGACCACAATGTTAGAACAGAAAGGCCCCAAGCTCTGCAGGGCTGAAGAGGTCACCGACTTCCATAGTAAAGACTTGCAACTAATGGAGTTACAATACAAAAGAGTCTTCAAGACACTGTGGTTCCAGACCACAAGTTAAGGACAGACAGAAAATGACACTCTGCCCATGTCATCCAATTCTTACCAGATGCTACTAGGTCAGTGTTATGTAAAGCAGCCACTGAGGTGATCCAGTTCTGTTCTGAGAGTGTTCTTTCTTTGGTCTGTGTAAGAGATGCCTGACGATGGGCATTCTTGATGAGTGTGGAAGGTTTCTTCTTCATCAAACTCCACAGTGCTACAGACCTATGGATACATTAGCAAGGAATAAATACAGTTGTGTTAATGTTCATAATAAAACTTCAACACTCACAAATTTTACCAAAATATTTCAAAGTCTTTTTCTTCTCTGGTTTGCATTGGGTAAACATGCACCAATAAATCATTGCTGATACGAGCTGAGCAAAGTTACCCTGTCATTGAGTCAGTAGCAGCAGATAGCATTGTGAAAGACAAATTTGTAGAAATGTATAATATGTGCCACATGCTCAATGCCAGTGAAACCATATCTTCCATTTATATATACATGTGTTCTTAGATTCTATGTTTGCTTTGTTTCACCCCGAGTTTGGTAGTGATGTCAGTGCTATTATCAGTTGTGCCACACATGTGACAACAAACTCCCTTGCATGCGTGTGTGTATGCTGTGCTGGATTAGGGTAGCACAAGCGAATTTGATATGACCACCAGCAAAATAGGCACCTACACCACTACCAAAGTGATGTGAAACAAAGTATAGAAAGTAAGCTGTTGTTATTCCCACTTTTATAATCCCTGATCCACTGTATCCAAACCACTGTATACTATAATAGTCACTGGCAAAGATAAATTTGGAATGATGCGTCTAATGTCAGGGCAGAGTGATTGGTTCCTGACCAGTGCAATATGGCATATTCGGTCTGATTGATAAGACACAACATTCTGAGTTTATCGCTGCTGGCGAATAAAAATGGAAATTAAATGCCACACAATACTTACCCATCATCAGCTCCTGATAAGAAATTTTGCTCATTAATAAACCGCACACAATCAATGGATCCACTGAAATGTAAAATAACAAGGACGTTAAGAAGATCCTTTGATTGTAGGATTATTTATTTTTTATTTAATATTTATATGTCACATGATTAATATGAACAATTGTATCAATATTTATGTGGGAGGACAAGTCTACCAATGCGAGTAATTAAATCTGATTTTGGACAAAATTTTAATATTACAACGAAAATAAGATTTTGCTTAATGCATTTCTTGTGCAAAATGTTACCAATTCCCAATTATTCTCACCTATGACCATGGAATACAAGCTGCGATTCTTCTACCACCTTCCATATTCTGATGGAACCATCTCTACCTCCGGCTGTAATGGCTCGCTGTCTTGTCAAACTGTCTATACCAGTTATGCTATCTTGGTGACCAAACCTGAAACGGTGAAAGACGTGGAAGTGATGAAGCATAATTTGTTTAATTAGCTCATCCCTAAAAGTATGTTGGATATACTCTTAAATTCCCCATCAGGTCAAAGGGCATATTGCAAAGGGCATATTGACAGATAGAAGAGACAATGATTTTGCCCTGGTGGTTTCTCTTTAAAGACATTCTTAATAAAAAATAATGGATAAATGATCCTTGCCTACTGACCCACCTGTTTTACTTGAACATCTACAGTAACAATTCGCCTAATGGTGCATATGGGCTACCTTGAAATATGGGCTTCCTTGAAATAACTGGAATTTTAGTCACCAGCAAATAAGGACAGTCCTTTAATTCTTGTTGGGATTTTCTGAGAGCTCTCTATTTCTATGTGATAATCACCCAAGACAAAAGAGCCCATGTACACCATTGGGAGAATCTTTATGGCATGTTATTGAGATATTTCAGTTGAAATACATACACCCCCAATGGAAGACATGATCTTTAATTTCCACAAAGGGATTTCAAATAGGGTTACCTGAATGGGTGACTCAATTTGAAATCTACACCTCCTGTGTGGGTGCATGTCTTCAATAGGGGGTCTATGGTTTTCAACCGCAATTTCTGTTAAGGATGCGTGTACGTTAATTTTTGATGGGGAAAGTATTTAACCTTACATTCATAATATCTTTCAAAAGTAACAAAGACAAAATATATATATGAATTATTGCATACATTTTCAATATGACTACATGTATATTAAAAGAAACCGGTGTTAAACTTACAGTGTTTCTACATATGCCATCTCATCAAGGTTCCAAATTTTGACAGATCTATCATGGGAAGCACTAAACAGATCATGACTGCCTTTCCTGAATGCCAAACCCTGCAAATAAGAACATGATTATTAGAAGAATGTAGAGAAACAAATGATACATTGTAGGCTTTGATACCCTATGAGGAAAATGCAAATACCGTAAAACCCCGTCTACAAGCATATAGAGTGCTTCTGATGAAAGCTAAATTATTCCAGGCGCCATTATAGAGTTTGAACAAATAAATTACAGATTCAAGCATATAAAAACAAGTATTATTGTAAGACCAATCTATTGAATTGGTATATATACGCCTAATTAGTATTAGTTAAGCTTTCATAAAAAAACCATATGCTTGTAGATGGGGTTTTACGGTATTACGCTAAATGTACGTTTAATATCATTCAAATGCAACATGAGAAAACGTGTGGGCAAGGTTAGGTATCATAGGAGAGGCTAGAGACCAAATCTGTGATACCAGTTGTGTATGACAGCAAAATCATAGCTCGGTAAGGAAAGATAAACACCACAATACTGCCATATCCAGATGACATAACACATAGCAAATCAGATCATGGCTTTTGAGATTTTATTTGCAAGGTTTTTCTGACCAGTCTGCTATATAGCTAATAGCACAGGATAAATTGCCTTTTTACTCACTAAATAGATAGTACCGCATCATCGTATCGTGCTGTTGTGACAATAAGGTGTTCAATACACGGTCAATTTGGACATAACTAAACATCTCAATGAAACCAGAATCTGGTTGCAAAGTCCGACACTTTTTTAACCCATAAGATTCTCAGTCATCAACCCAGAAAGTAAAGTTGATATATGAGTGTATCAGTCTAGAATTGACCTACCGCTATAGCATCCCTGTGTCCTTTAAATGTGTGTATCAGATGACAATCACTTGGATCCCAAATATGGATTAATTTATTCCTACAACCAGTTGCCTGTAGAGAAAAGATAAATATATGAAAAAATATGTACAAATCTTAACATGGTGTTATTTTTAATAAATAGGTAAATATTACAAACGTATCATAAATCTGGTCAGTCTATCAGAAAAGCAACTTACTGATATAACTATGAGCACTGCAGCTATTGATGTATCAGCACTGCAAGCAGTTGGGAGTCCAAATTAACACAAATTAAAAGTTGCTAGATGGTTCTCAATTGCTGGTATAGACATCAGATGAGTATGATCACCCCTCAATATAGTAACTGCTACTATTTCACAAGCATACGCATTCAGATGGATATTTTCAATCACACATTAGATATAGGTGTATTTATCCACATGTCCGTACAAGAACACACTCTATCTCCCTACATACACACAACCTCAAACATACAGACACACACTATTTAAGGAGTTTTGTTTAAGTCCCTATATTGCGTGACAAAGACAAACTATACGGCGTTTTGTTAAAGTCCTTAAATACAGAAAACAAACTTGCAAGATACAGCTTTGGAGACAAGTTAGTTGAGGGCTCAAAAAACAACAACTTGATAACTCACCAAGAATTTATTATCTGATGATATTGAGATAGCCATGACATGTCCTGTATGTCCTACATGCTTCTCTTCTGTGCCTTTCCTTCCACCAGAAATCACATGCACTTTCTTCCCTGTTTCTGTACTCCCTATCAAATTGAAATGAGTTTGTAAATTTGGTTAGTGTATATATCAGTCCGACCAATAAAGGAGAATTCAGGGACCATTTTAGTAAGTGTGGTGGGAGGGGCAAGAGTTTGTGTTTTCATGGTGGGGTGGGAGTGGAGCGGTGGCATTTTTTAAAAATGACTGACCTTTCATGCAGGTTCAAACTTGAAGAGAAATTCCTCAATGTATGGAAAGTTCACTATTGAAAGACAGGTGGTGCCAAAAGAAACACATCTTATGCCTTAACTTATACAAGGGTAATGAGAAAAGTATATGTGACACAATCTGGTCCATGGGGCCAAAGGCGGCAAATTTGAAACTGAGATAAAGGTAAAAATATGGAGTAAAAAAAAATACATAAGAAAATATATAGGCATTAAAAAACTTCATAACTTTAGAACTAAGTATGCTAGACCTTTGGTGTTTTCAGTTAATGATAGCCTATTGTATGTATAATGTAATAATTACAGTAACTCAATTTTCAAAAATGCCTCCTTTGGCCCCCATGGACCAGATCATGTCACATATGTTTTTTCTGATGCCTAGATCTCAAGTTTGATGGTGGGTAAAGTTAGGGATGAGGTTATTGATGTGAGGTGAGACAGATTCCTAGACCAGGCATCCCATACCCCCAGACTAGCCTACAGCTTTAATCTAGACCACTTACATTTGATGATGGAACAGTCTTTTGATCCTGTGTATACATGTTTGCTATCAGGTGATATAACTAAGCAGGTGATGGATAGTTTGTGTCCCTTTAACACCAATATGTCTTCACCAGTAGGAGGTATGTAATCACGAGCAACCTGCCGCTGCAGACGACCACTTTGCTCTAACTGTAACAAAATACAGTGTACAAGATTAGAAAAGAAAGAGGGTTAAAATCATATCATATGCAATTTACCGTGTAATAAGCACCCTGTGCGCAGAGCCCCAGAGAGCAGAGCCATCTGAAGAAAAGCTTAACAAGTACTATATTTTGTCTGTACTTTATTTAGGCAAATCAACTTGTAGTTCAAGAAAAATAGAAATAATACCCATAAAACATATGTTACAATACTCAAAGTAATTGTTCACAATTTTGAGTAAATTCTAAAATTCTAAATAAGTCAAGATGATTTTGCTGTGATGTTATTATTTAACTGTGGATTAATAAAGGGGCGCTTATACATGTACTGTTGCAAATGAAACAAGTTCATAGGAAGAGCAGTAATGGGAAGGCTCTTATTAGGTTGAATACCACACAGAAGATTAATCCAAATCTAATAAGCATGATATTTCTGATTGAAAGCAACATGTAGGACAAACAAAATTTAGTGAGGTCATTGTAAGATCAAAGTCAGTGGTGGTGCCAGAATTTTTTCTTGGTGTTGGGCCATAAACAAGAAAACATTTTTTGGGGAAAACTTTCCTAGAATTGGGTGATTATGGCCCAAAATAGTAGATTTTCATTGACTTTCTGTCCTAACTGGGAGGATGGGGGATGTGGCGCAAAGACAAACTTGGGGAGGGGGGCAAATGACAATAACATTGATGAGGAAACTTACAACATCTTCCTTCAACTTCTCAGCAACAATATCTTTGTCTGCATCTTCACCTTCATCTTCATCTTCTTTATCTGGTTTGTTAAAAGGATAATATAAAACATTCAATGCCAGTTATATGGAAAACAGGCCCTGTGTCTATACATACAATTTCTAACTCCGGTCCAGCATTGTCTGCATTTAAGGTGTGGTTAGACAATCATGGATTATGCAAGTACATCATGAAAAATCACATAGAATTTGGCCAAATTTTGAGCACAAATCATTTTGTCAGTGTGTAGTTAATCTAACTTCATATCACATTACATTTATTCCATGTTTGCCATTTACCCAGTCTGTTTAGCACACATATGCGGCTTGCGCTTGTTCCAAAAATATCCCAAATCCAAGTGTGATGTATTGGGCTATTCCAGTTGAAATCCATACACCCCTATGGAAAATATGACCTTAATTTCCCACACATGGGGTGATAGGGTGTAGATATCAAAAGTCACCCATTCAGGTAACCCCATTTGAAATTAACTCTTTGTACTAGAGATTTGTCACATCTTTCGTGTATGCATTTCAACTGGATAGCCGATTTTAAGGACTGTGCAAATTAATCAATGGGCATATTTAAAACCCTTGAGGCAAGTTACTTGGGTCAATTTATTCAGAGAAAACAGATTAAAAAATAAAAAGAAAAGCGCAGTGATTTATAGTGCGCTACACACAGGGACAACGCCTAGACGTTGATCCACAAGCCTCAGCACACTTTACACCGTGTACTGTCTACTGGCAAACTCACCTTGTTCTTCAAGTTGTGCCAAATACTGCTTGGTTAATCTCAGTCTCTTTTCCTGTGCCGTTTCTTCATCGGATGAAAAAGTTTCATCAACTTTCTTGTTGCCTTCATCATCACTTCAAAGAGAAAAAACAATTTCATGGATTCAGTTCTATTTTCATACACATAACCAGAAAAAACTGAAAATGCTAGTAGAAAATTGCATGGGAGTTTCAACAAAATTTCTTATTGCTAAACAGAATTTGACTTTTGCAGGTGACTTACAGTACAAATCACTCTGCTGAATATGTCAAAAAAAGCCTTATATGGAGAGTAATTGCTCTTATACATTGCCGACTCCAGTAGGGTAATTCATCTGTAGGTCGAGTGATTGATGAGGCCACCTTAAGGCAGCTGTGTACTCTAGACATTATTTCTTTCGCAATATTGAGTTTTTTTGATATGTTTGTACGGTACTTTGTTATGCTTTTATAAATACAAGGAATGAAAATCCAGATTTGTAAACTCCAACTGCAATATTTTAAGGATTTTATTTCACTATTCCACTCGTGTTTGAAATTGAAAAGGAAAGAAAATCTTTGTTGAACCAGCAGGGTACACGCGCGCAACAACGCATCGCGTTGCGTATCACGCAATTTGTTAACGCACAAATACGCTACGCATACGCGACGCTTATCTGCATGCGTGGCGCATCTTATGGAAACACCACGGAAGCACTGATTTCACAGGGTAGTGGTCAAATGGCTCCGTTTTAGCTGATAAAATGTGGGTTTATCAAGTTCTTTCCCCCGATTTAAATATCAAGTTATGAATGGATTTCGCTCAAACTTCTCAAGGGGCTGTGGATTTACCCGATGTTCACGTAATATAAGGTACAAAAACGAAAACTGCCGCATTCTCCTGTGAGATTCGATGAAAGTGCAAAATGTGACCACTTTAAACTTCAACGGCCATTATTTCAATGTTCATTTTCTAGGTAAAATGACGATTTAGGTACACGATAACTCAATAAATACAGCATCTATAGGTAAGCAAATATAATCATCGTAAAAAGCATGATCGACTCAAGAAACGGTTTTCTCATTTTTTTTATATTTTGGTCTATTTCCGATTTTAGGCATCATTTTGTGCAATTAGGCGTTTGTGAATTTTAAAAAGTTCATTTTGATGCCTTATATGGTCAATATCTCAAAAAATAAGGCCAATATCAAAAAAAAAATTAAAAAAGGTTTTGGAATGGAGCCTCAAGATTGAGCTAAAAACAAAATAAAATATTTTGGAAAAGTGTTATTTTATTATGATGTACCTAACAAATATTGCCAAAAACTCACTTTTTTGTTATTTTTTTCATAATTGTTGTTTTTACCCCAAATCTGTACGGTATTTATATTAATTATTAAGATTTATTGATGTTTTGCCTTCATAAAAATGTATACTTTTATATGTCTTGCGCGAATAATTACAAAGTTATTGCACTTTTACTACATGCATGTCTGAGAGTACACAGCCTCCTTATTTAAAACCAGTCTTAAATTTTGTGTTATCCTATTTGAAAATCAAAAAAATTCAATTCCTATTTGATTTCAAGTTTTCAACAAGTTTGTCGAGTTTGCAACACAGAGAAGAATTATTTTCAGTGACTTTATTTGACCACTATTCAAACATTTGCAACAGACATACTTTATGCACAAAATGCTTGCCCCAAAGCCTGTACATGTACAGTACCGGTACTGACACATAAAAAATATAAATTTAAACAATCTAATTTAAATATTATACTAGTGGGACACCCGCGCTTCGCGCGGGTCCCCGCTAGATGAGTAAATGGGAGCGTTCACTAAAACAGGAGGAATTACTGAACAGGTAGAATAATTGAAAAGGTACATTTTTATTTATCTAAATCTGTCTCTTCTCACATTTTCTTTTTTAGTTTCTTCTGCTTAGCTTGTGATTTTCCTTTTCCATGTTATTTATTTATTTAACCCGCTCCCATTCTTTTCTAAATCTGTTCTTTCTTACATTTCCCTTTTAGCATCTTTTTTTAATTTGCTGCTTATGATTTCCCGTTTCCATGTTTTTACTTTCTGTTCTCATTATTGTAGCTTCTTTTTTTTTCTCTTACATTTCCTGATAAGTTTCTTTCCTTCGTTCCCGTTTCATTTAGTTACTTTAACCCGTTGGCTTCATGTTGTTTATACAACACACATCTTTCCCGTATTTATTACGTCTTCTCATAGCGTGACTGCGGACGTGTTCACCCGGTATCCCGTGACCCGTCCATGTACCTTTTTGTCCTTTATTTTTCCTTCTTTCCGTATTCTCATGTCCACTGGTCTCTGGCTCGCAAGTCGTGTGGCTCTGCGCCGTTTACGCGCGCATTTGCGTAATGCGCATTACGCACACTGGCGCCGACGCGCAACCGCCAGCTGCAGTGACGCGTAGGCTGGTAACCGATTTTCATAACAAAGACCCCGTTTTTACCCATATTTTCACAGTTTTTGCAGCCAATTCTTGACCGTTTTCAACCAAATTTTCGTATTACCGTCTCGGTATATGCCTCAATGTCCCGTATGAATTTGGCGACATTTGGATCGAAACTGACGGAGCCTTTATAGGCATACATAGATAGATACATAGATAGATACATAGATAGATACATTGATACAACATTCCCCTATTTATAGTAAGATAAAAATCACGATTTCAATAAAAAAAGATCAGCAACTTTGCCATTTGAAATATACATCTCTGGTGTGGGAGATTATTAATTAAATTAATTAAGGTCATGTACGGTACATGGAATCTAACTGGAATTGCCATTAGGCTAATGAAATGAAATTATTAGTTTCCCATTTTTTTCAGTGAAATATGAGGTCATGATTTCATTATTCAGGAAAATTTAAAACATTTTGAGAGTTTCATCTCAATTTTCAGATAATTGACTTTTTTATGAAAATAATGAAAGTTTTGGTCAATTGAAAAGGCAATGCGGGTGGGTGACGGGAAACTAATCATTTCATTTCATTAGCCTTACCTTTCTACTTCAGATTCGCTTTCAACTTGAATTTTTTGGAGCTGCAAATTTCTTTTCCTTTCTTTTGCTTGAGCTTTTCTTTTCATAAACTCGCCTGGCTTTCTGTCATCTCCAGCCTTAGGGAAAAATAGAGAAAATGTATGGAACATGTAATTAGTGTCAAGTTGCATGAAATTTACCATCAAAATCCTAGGAAACATATTTATGGCAACATAACAGAACATGTGTTCGTAAAAAATATGAGGTCTTCCGGTGACAGAACATGCAGAACTAGTCACTAACTATAGAAGCCATTTTCCGAAGGCGCGGAAAGACACCAAATTGGTGTCGTATGAGCTATGACCCTGATAAACAACACAAATTACTCCATATGTGGAAGTTGTTGACATTGCTTGTGAGTTTTGTTGAGGAAATTCCTATTTTGTAACAACATGTAACGCACCAAAACATAAAGATCGACTATCTAATGACTTCATAGTCTACAATGATTCTAAATTTACCATTATCTGCGGAATCCTTTCTGTTCAAACACAAATTTGTAGTTTCATATTTTTGCTGTGATCGCAGTGTTCGGCGAAGTTGCCAAATAATTCAACACTGATGGTCATGTGATGACCTTGTTCAATCCGGGTCTCTGTGGACCCTACCACTTCTTAATACATTGTAGGTATGCTACATGCTTTTGTGGCAATGGGGTGATGGGATCGCCCGGGGATCGCCCTACGCCGTCTGGGTGATTTGTCAATCAAGTCAATTACCTCCCCTATAGCCGAGTGGAATTAGTAATATCATGAACATGCTAATCCTACATGTACATCCTAACTTCCCCCCTATACCTGGTCTCATGTACATTTGTACCCATACCTAGTGTATGGGTACATGGTATAACCAGGCATTCAAACAGGCACGGAAAGAGCTGTCAAAGAGTGTATATTTCAAAACATGATAACTGCACCAGTTATAAAAATTCCCACACACATACCACTTTCAAAATGCACTCAAAGTCCTTATTCCATATCTGAAAAATATGATCCCTAATTTGTAATGTACTTTATTGATAAAAGTCTAAATATCCACATGACAAATTCAGCTGTACATGTCCATACATATGTTCACAACATGACCCAAAATCATAACCTTTCCGACCTTAGACACATGCACAAGGCCTGATAGCACTGCCATGTGTAGTCAATAGCCCAATTCATGCTGAACAAGAGACTGGTTGAGAGTCCACATGTTCATTCACCTGCATATGGTCAGCACATGCTTCAACTGCTGATGTGTCATATTTAGTGATGTCATGATATCAACCTCATAGTCACAGTCTCTGTTCTGTGGGGTATTGGTAGAATAACACATGTCTTTATGAAAGGTCAAAAGTTAGGGATTGTTTTGTCAGACATTTTGAGAGGCAAGAGAGCCAGATTTGATCAACACCATTTGAAGCATGGTGTAGCTTACAAGCAGGACACATAATTTCAGGATTATTGACTACAAATTTGGACCAATAAATTTCCAGAGACATAATACAACCAAGGAAGCTTACTTCAAAGATGTTTAGGGCAACAGTGACATGGTAGGTGAAATAGTTAGGGAAGAATACCTTGGTGTACATTTGAAATGTAATTCTGGTCTTTGTACATGGACTTCATGTCTCCCTATTCCACACTTGACATATACTTCCCCCCTCCTTCCCATATTGCATTGCGCGATAAACATGCATGGACGACTGCTGCGAGTGAAAAATTCGGCGTGCTCACCGATTTCATGCCTAAATGTGTAAGAAATAATCATCTGATTTCAATATGGAATCAACAAGAAGAAACCGTAATCACCTCATATACGACTAGAGACAATTTCAGTACAATAGTATTAAGTGTGCGTAATTGCTAACGAAGATGAATTAAAAACCGGTAACCAACACGATAAAGGATGCACCTCCGTGTACATTGCATAACCACTCAGTCTCTCCCTGATAGTCATATAACGACCAAATGATAAATGACGACTATCATGGAAGACTGAGTTCCGCAGTCTAATGCAGAACATGTGTTCGTAAAAAATATGGGGTCTGCGGGTGAGAGAACATGTGTGTTCGTAAAAATATTCAAGGTTTATTGTATGAGCTTGGAACAGTTGATGGATTTCCCATGGATTAGCATAAGCATGTGTCCCTCACGGGCCAACTGGTTAAACAAACAAACAAACAAGCCAACAAGTGGCTTAGGTTTCCGAATTTTGATACCTTTTCCCTTCACTACAAAATTTTGATTAATTTACAATGAATAACAATCATAACAAAATTGACATGATCAACTGATTCAACAAAATCACATTTTTTACTTACCTTACGTTTTGTAGGCTTGCCTTTCGCTTTTCCCTTTAAGAAGAATGACATTTTAGTTAAGCTTAACCTGCAACAAACCCACAACAACATGCACAGAATCGGACCATGTGTTGAAAGTGGTATTTTGCTTAATCAACGCGTGGTCAACACTGGCCATACTATTAATACAAATGCTATATGTGGTTAATAGTGACATTCATAATTCTTTAAAATTATTTATTTTAAAGGTCTAATTGAATTTTTATTGATTTGTGGCTTATAATTGTGTTTTTAGAATTACCTGGAATCATTAATAGTTAATGATGGTTAATGATGATAATTAACCTTTGACCTGCATTGACCGCACATGTACATGTACAGTAGGTGGAAAATTCAATCTGAAAATAAGTCGAGTTTTTACTAAACTATTAAAGGAAAGTCGAAACTGGTAAGTTTGCAGCTTGCTATGTTAGTCGTCTCGTACGATTTTGGCAAATTTAAGCTTTATAATCCTTGTTTATGAATATGAGTGAGAGAGAGAGAGAGAGAAGATCGGATCGGGATAGGCAGCTTGCCTTAATAATAATTTAAGCTTACCGTTTCTGTTCATTTTGTGTTGTTCTTGTCAAGGGACAGGCATAAAAATTTCAAATTAATTCTATTAACATGAATTGTTGTTTATTGGAAGAGAGAACTTCTCAGAAGCAATTTGACACCAAAATCAATCTTCTACTGTATTGCTAAGTGAAGTTATGACGAAATTACTGTCGGAACATTGGGCCATTATAGTTAAATTAATTAGGTAACCGGGCCAGGCAAACCTTAGTTAACACATTTGCTAGTCAGCCAAATTCGCCGACAATGTCAATGCATATTTACATAGAAATTTAAAACAACTGGCCGAAGAAGGAAACGTACATACATTGTAAATATGATTTTCTATACTTCACTTGACCCAAATATATGATTTTTTATGGTGATAAGTCACTCGCACATGGAATTTTAGAGGGATTTGGATAGCAGTTCCATTAGAAAAAGCTGCTATCATAATGAGACTAAGATCTAGAAACACCCCCGAAATGCCGTTTTGGGGAATTTTGCTAGCTGAAACTTTTTGATGAAAGTCAATCTTTGTTTGACTACGGAAAGTGCTATGAAAAAATGGTTTTCAGTTTTGGCTTTGTTTACTCTTGAAAGGGCTTTGATTTGATATATCAAATGATGCAGTTTGATGGCAAATTTGAATTTATCTAGCATAGGCCTACCTAACTTAATAATAGTCCTGAGTGCATGCATGGGGCCGGGGGACTTGATAATTTTTTGTTTTCATTGTAATTTTATCTAATTTTTGTTGAATATTATGTATGTTATCATTTCCAACACATTTGTGAAATTTTGTATGAAAATTCAATTTTTAAGGTGGTAAAAATGTGATTTTTGTGCTAATTTTGGTCAAATTTTGCAATTTTTTGGCCATTTTAGGCCCATTTTAGGCAAAAACAATGATTTTTTCCAAGCGATAACAAAAAATTGCTTTCTCCCAGCTAATAAGTAAACTGGAATTGTTATGTGAAAAGGATGAAATCATGAAAGTTTTTGTCAAACCATGTTTCCCTTTTGTCAGAAGATGAATTTTGGGTCAAAATAGAATTTTTCCCAAAATGCCCCTTTTGACCCCTTTTTGACCAAAACGGTGATTTTCACCAAGGCATATCTCACAGAAATATTTTTTCAAAAGTGAAGTCAATGTTGCATTCTGCTTCCTAAAGCATTGAATCTGTTGTCAATGCAAACTAGAGCATCTGAAAACGATTCATTTTGGTTTTATTCATAATTTTCTCCAAAAATGGTGGCACAAAATGGCACAGATTTACATGACTTTATTATCAAGTAAAATAAATAGCGCCCTCGCTCAGATGTGCCTGTCCCTATATGCTTGTATCATGTGTATTGTATATTATTCATGTATGCTACACATGTAGGTGAATTCAAATTTACCATCAAACTGCATCATTTTAAAAATCAAATTTAAAGCCCTGGAGTAAAGAAAGCCAAAACTGAAAATCTTAAATCTTGTCAAAGATTGACTTTTCATCAAAAAGATTCAGCTAAAGCTGAATTTCCCGCTGAATTTATACTCGATCGCCGAGCGATGCGATTAATCGCTTTTGAAAAAGCGATTTGCAATCGCCGAATTTTGTGATGCATCGCCCGTCGCTTTTGCATTTATACTTATCACGGCGATAGCGATTGCAGACGACAATTGCTGTCAATAATATTGCTTTGAATTTTAGTTAAAAATCGAGAAAGGTAAATTAATTAGCAAAATAATAGATCCAGTTGGTTGTATATGATTGGTTGACGCATTCACGTGTCAAGCGATATCGCTGGGAAGTTGAGATTTCTTCAACTTGCAAAAGCGACGTCGTTTTTGCCTCGGCGATTTGAATCGATTGATCGGCTTAACGCTCTGGAAATGCAAGTAAACATTGAGCATGCGTGAAAATCGCTTTTCTGCAAAAGCGATCGAGTATAAATTCAGCTTAACAAAACAGCATTTCGGAATTTCGATGGTGTTTCTAGATCTTAGTCTCATGATTATTGATCAAAATCCCTCTAAAATTTTTATGTGCGAGTGTCTCATCGCCATAAAAAATCATATACTGTATTTGGGTCAAGTGAAGAATGAATTATAGACAACATATTTATGTAGGTTTCCTTGACCAGGCAGGCTGTCCAATCTGTTCTTTCAAATTTCTGTAAATAAGTATCGTGTTTGGGCCCCAGTCTAGGCGAATTTGGCTGACTAGCAAATGTGTTAACTAACTAAATTGTAGACCACTTTAAAGATTAACATCACAACAGGCACATTTTGGAATACACTTGATTCTTGATTCTTGATTCATTATCTAGTCGGGCAGCAAACTACCCGGTTTTTAAGGCCCGTGGCCTTTTGATGAAGACAATGTGCCACCTATCCTAGCATGTTGTTTGGGTCCCAAGTAACATATATTTATACATGTTTACAAAAATCCAGATGCAGCAGATGGCGCCCATTTTGGCAAAATATTTCCAATATTTGTCCAACTGCCCTTTCCCAATGTGATTTTATTGGCACAGTAGTGATTGTTTTAGGCTTGTTATAGTAGTTTTGTCATGTTGGCATGCAGTAGCACCAATATTAATGATTGACCTTTTCGGTAAATCCCATAACCCTTTGCGAGTACACCTGAGAACTCGTCATTTGACGTCACGCCGACTTGCAATGCGCAGTAACGATGTTCGATAAACGATGTGCGCATCGGCGCGGAGCGGCGTGACGCAGAATGACGAGTTCTTAGGTGTAATCGCAAAGCCTTATGGGATTTACCGAAAAGGTCAATTTACAAATTCAAAATGGCCGCCAAAAATTCAAAATGGCCACCGAAATCAATTTCTTTCCTTCAAACATACAATAAGCCTACATCAATCTGGTAACATATGAGATTGGACACGTGACATCAATATTAAAATAATAACAGAATCTGTATCTGACTATTCTGAGGGAATTACTGCAATGTAAACAAACCAACTCATGGCCCATGCTGTACCGGTACTGGTTTTCAGTACCCTGTTTTCCATGGGTGACTGTAGGAACCCATGGATTCGATCCATGTACTTGGCTTTGCACAAGTTTCGGTTTGCAGCTGTTCACGGAAAGTTTGACTGCCAGGTAAAGGATTTGGAATTTTGGAAATACACAAATAAACATGTTTGTGTCAAAATCAGACAGAAAATCGGCAGCCCTACATGTATACGCCAATGGGCCCTGCATAGGGCGGAGGATATTAAATGAAGCTTAATACCAAATAAAAAAAGTCCTCTTTTATGGAAGTAGTGGTTTGTTACATTATTTTATATAATTTTTTTTTCATTGCACTGTGGTGTTGTCACATTTAGATGGAAAAAAAACGCATTCGCATTGCCCAAAAATGTAAAAAAAGAAAGAAGAAAAAAAAGAAAAGAAACACAGCGTCAGCGCTTATAATATTAGGGTTTTGACCTGAAGGAAGCAGAGACAAAGGTTTTTTTTTGCCTAATGAAATTTTGTACACTATGCATGATGCATGAATAAACTAAACCACGCCGTCATCCACTAAGAATGTTCTTTCATTATTTAATTTTTTGACAGGTGTCAAAGATGAGTGGCAAAAGCAAGAGTAGTGATGTATCAGGTGCAAGAAACAAACTAGAAGGTGTTCTCCAAGGCTTAGTAGAAAAGGCAGAAGAAAGGTCAGTACGCAAAATACATGTATATGCATGATCTGTCATTTTTTGAGATTATTTAATCATGAATATGTACACAAAAAATAAGTTTGGATATGAAGTCAGGTCAACAAAAACAGCTAAATGATACTAGTACTCCTAGTGATTAAAGAATATTGGTAGAATTTAGTCTATAGGTATCAGGTGCTCTTATAATTTGCCATGACTGTAAAATTAAGTGTAAATATTCGTGCAACATTTATTTTTGTGCTTTTCATGAAAGTAGCAACTTGTGAATATATCCTTTTATGTATAGGTCAATTTATGGAAGCTTAAAATTGCGAATTTAAAAGCAAATGGGGCAGTTCACCAGGGGTGTGATTCTTCAGGATTTTTCCTAATTTCGGGATTTTTTGTGACCAAAATTTATGCAATTTTATTGATTTTAAGCCCATTTTGGGCTATTTAGTTTTTACTTATGTACATACATGTATGTGCTCTGTAAAGCACATCGAGACAGCTGTATGATGTGCTATATAAATCTCTTTCATTTTTA
Organism: Amphiura filiformis; assembly: GCF_039555335.1. NCBI lineage: Eukaryota > Metazoa > Echinodermata > Ophiuroidea > Amphilepidida > Amphiuridae > Amphiura > Amphiura filiformis. The sequence continues at coordinate 34,949,640 of NC_092630.1, read as the reverse complement.
TTATTATTATTATTATTGTTATTATTTTTTTCACACATCCTGATTCACAGTTATATTGGCAAAGCACATAAAATACGTATAAAAAATGTCAATTTTTACAATATTGCTAGCTCTGAAACATTTGCCTCTTTTGAGTTGTGCAACATCTGGACCATATTTCATGGACAATACTAAAACTTAAGTAGGCCTACTTACTCAGCTACGTACTGGATTTCCAGAACCAGGCTGGACCAGTCCACAAATTACTAACCTTAACCGTCGGTCCAATCTGGGTTGGTTCAAGACACAGTCCGGTCAGTTGTGCCCTACATATATGTAGTATATGAGCAGTCAGGATGCAAATGTGATGTATCCAAAGGTTACCTCAAAGTGTGTATTTTAAAAAAGGTACAGTCATGTCTTATTACATATTTACTAATTAGCCAGGGATGGACACTATTTATAATGAACATGGTATTAAAAGCTGCTCGGTCATTCAAAACAAAAATTGATAATGATAGTACAAGGCAGCATGGTGAGTATTGCATTTTGCACCCAAAACTCATCCCATGTCATACATGTGTACAGTAGGCCTATATGTTTATAAAATGAAAATAAAATGTACATTGATATACATGTAATTTGTCTTTGAATTTCCCCCAACAGCAAGGCATCAGATGATCTTCTAGCTGTGAGGTTAGAAGATGGAACAGTTATAAAGTAAGATTTATACCATACTTTTTTATTTTTCAATTTTGAATGAAATCCTAACTCATCCTTTCCCTGTCCATTCACATACCGTAAACGTTCGCCTAATGGCGCTATGGGCTTCCTTGACATAACTGGAATTTTAGACACAAACTAAAAGTGCCCTCCCATAAAAATCCCACCAGCAAATAAGGGCACATATACCCTTAATTCTTGTTGGGATTTTTAGAGGAGGGAGCTCTCTATTTGTACATGAAATTTACTCCAAGGCAAAGGAGCCCAGGTGCGCCATTAGGCGAACGTTTACGGTATATCCACAGAAGTTATAATGTTAATGAAAACTTTATAGACTTAAAGTCTGATGGGGTTCAAATATGTGTTACGATGATCTTGTTTTGGGAATCTGGCCTATACTCTGATCAGCTTGTAATAGGTGGACTCATAACATTGTGGATTGATATGAAGTGGCGTACACACAGTTGGACACAATACTTAGGCGAACTACACTTTGTAAATATACGTGAGTGTAAGTTGGGTCTTTATTGACTTGTGCAGTAACAAAAAGCGAATAATTCTCGCCTATTACGAGCTGATCATAGTATACTGGTACTTCATCACATCTTCAGATTTCAAAACCTGTCAAAGCAGTTGTAATAATATTTCAGCTGTAAGGTATTAATTTTGCAAACTAATAGAAAACTAAAAGGACAGGCAGAAGAGGAATTAAATTGATTTATTGTTATAATGTAACTAAGTTCTTGTTAACTCTCAAAATAATCCTTACAACCATTAATTATACAAACAGGCAAGAACCAGATGATGATTATCCTGGTGTACCAGAACAGCCACAGGCAAAGAAAGTAGTGAAATCAAGGAAAAGGAGAAAACGTGAACTGCCGTCGTCACAAATAGACCATGATCTAATTGATGCATCCAAATTACAACGTAAGTTATTTTGTCGAGTTCATCTGTGGTGGTTAAACTGTGGTTAGTTTAAAAAAAGTTGAAACCTGAAACAGGTTCATGCCTACAGAAATGAAAAATTAAATGCCAAATGACAGTTTTTGCAAAGTTTACTGCTTGCAAAACAAAGTGAGTGGTCAGGTTTTTGAAAGTTTTCAGAAATTGCTCCAGCAGTTATTAAGATATTAGATGAAAAAATGTGTATTGCAGTGGCCTGTAGAACAGTAAACTCTCATGGGTGGTACATTATATACCAACCTGCTACCATGTTTTTGCTCATTAACATGTTAATGAGACATATTAGCCTTAAAAGTTGAATAGTTTTCTTCCATTGACAATATCTCAATATTTCTTTAGGGGCTGTTGAACAGGTCACTCAACTTTACAATGTAGAAAGTCAAATAGCAAAATTGTTGTCATCCAACCTATGTTAATTTACTAAATATGTACTTCAATAATGATTGATCAATGTGCATGTGTAGTATTAAAGGGGATTGAAGTATTGAGGGGATTAAAAGTTTATTAAAGGTGGGTGACCTGTTAATGTACTACATTAGAAATATGTACTTCAATAATGATTGATCAATGTGCATGTGTTGGAGTTGAGGGGATTAAAAGTTTATTAAAACAACATACTAAATAATTAAATGTGTTTTTGTATCCACAGATTCATATGTAATGAAGCTTTTTGATCGCAGTGTAGACCTGGCAAAGTTCCGTAGCAACTCCTCTCTATACCCCGTCTGCCGTGACTGGTTAGACAGTAATCCATCTGGAAACAAAACCAGCAAAGATGAAACCAGAACACCATCTCCAGATCCACTCCAAGATTCAGAAGAACAGGTGTGTGTGCTGATACAATTAACTTGATATATTTCCAATCTTGTGAGAACACAAGTGGGTTTTATAGCATGGAATCAGAGTTGCTCTGTATGGTAATAGAAAAGAAGGGCCTATAAAATTGAGAAATGTGCGATTAATTTTAATTCACAATTTTAAGCTTCCTTTACAGACCTATAATACATTGCAGTAGTGTTTGCGATATGAACCCATAAGCCACATTCTACAGACAATTGCTGCCTACTATGGTCCAAGACAACCCATATCAAACTAATATTCAATTACTTCATGCAAACAAAGTTGCCTGACCGTGCAGGCTCAAACTCTTATTATCATACACTAATGTTTCATACTTTCAACCACATGCCGCTGAACTGTGTGACTTTTCATCATGCTGCTTGTACTTTTCTGCAAGTGGAGTGGCATGCCACTGAACGACAGGACTATGAAAGTCAATGCATCGCTCTGTGTTTGATACTGTTATATAGCCCATATATGTCAGTGAATTCAACTCCTACATACTTGCCAACTGTCCTGTTTTACCTGGGATTGTCCCATATTTTGTTTACCAAAACACTTTTTTTGTCAAAAGTTATAGGTCCCAAATTACTTTTCAAGGTTGGAAACCGAAGAAATACTGCTACTAAAGAAAGTGCCAACGTTGTGGGTTTTTTTGTGCACCCTGGTGAAGAAAATGCATGCACTAAATAATGGCTGATAGAAACTCCTGAAACATTGCCAAACTGTTTGATGTCAATAAAATCTTTAATGTCTTCCAAAATCCATTTGCAGATAAAACCCTCAGCAATTTTGAGAGACACAGGCCTGAGTTTTTCAACATTAGGAAGGCTGGTCTTAGGAGCGGGAACAATTATTCCTTTTTTCCATTGGGTGGGCACATTTCCCTCATATTTGTAGGAGGAATTTAAAATATCTGTGAGTGGAATACTGAGTTCATAAGCAAATTCACACACCAATTGAGGTTTAAACCCATCAGGGCCACCAGCTTTAGATGGATTCACTTTCTTAAGTTCAGTGTAAACATCCCATGGGTAGAGGTGAGGGACTGGATTTTTTTGCAGGTAAATAAGCAGGAAGCTTAGCCAGGACAAGAGGCTCAATGTGAGCTGACACACTAGCAAGCATGTTGTTAATAGTGTTAGCCTTACCTGTAGAGTCATCATCATCAATACCTGGGACATTCTCAGATTTGTTGCTAGTGACCGTTTTTATCTTCTAGTGCCACTTACAGGGCTCAGTTTTTTGGAGAGATCTAATTCTCTGAGCATGATAAATAAACTTAGCTTTATTAATCTCTCTTTGAACCTTTTTCCGTAATTTACGCTACTCAACAGAGTTTACCTCAAAAGCCATTTGTCGTTTATATGGTGTGATCCATGGCTTACTACTATTGTAATTTTTTTCTTTTTAACTTGGAAACACTGTTCAGAAGCAGAATCAAGCATGGCATAAACCTATCAACTTTACACTGAGAACCCTTGCATTCAAGGATTTCATGCCAGTCTTGTTTCTGAATCCATGTACCAAAGTGTCTAATTCCATCTGCAGTGATGGGACAACCAACACGTATAGTATTTGAACAGAGTTACTTCTTTTTGAAATCACTTTCGGCCTTCTGAGTACCTCCTCATTCAATGTTTGTGTTTGTTGTTTTGCTGTTGGATTTAAAATTGAATGAAATAAAGATGAGAAAATGAGTACCATTTACAATATTTATGATGCAGGATGAAGATGCGATACCCAATATCTACAAAATGCCGCTGCCGTCAAGTTTAGCAAGTGAAGTGTGTGAAGAAGGACAAGACCTGAGGATACCCTCACCAGTGCCGCAGCCAACAGAAGAACTGGATATCCATGCAGTGAGTATAGTGTGATCTGTACCAAATAGGTTATTATTACTACCCTTGTAAAAGAAAGCTGTTAAACTCTAGTGTAAAAATTAAGACACTTGGAAAAAAACTGGTGTACGCCATTATACATAAGCTAGAGAACACCTTCAGAAAATGTTTTATTATTAGTGAGCTGGTTTACTTGGTTTTGTCAAAGCTATTTATTACCTCCGACAATGAAACTTGACCCCCCCAAAAAACGATTTTAATCTCTTGCAGTGCTAGTTACTAGTGCTACTTGTTTTACCTTGTAAAGGGATGTTTTTATGCTCCCAAACGTCGGGTGTTTTGTCTTTTTAACCCTAAATTTTGGATGTTGTACATACATGTATATCAAACAGTTTTTAACATTTATTTTCCTTGGTTATGTACACTACTTGAATCTTTTTAAGATCCATTCAAAGTTTCCCTGCTGGTCAGTTGGTACTGTCTTAGTTTGCTTTTTTGCTTGACAACATGTATTTAGACACCTGTACATATTGCTAGTGTTGGAAAAAGTACTCTTAACTTGTGTGATTATGGCAAAATATAAGTGTCTGTTAGTGTTAATTGGAATTGTGATTTTTGTTCATCCTGCCTGTCTGATTTATACACAGGATACATCACAAGTGCCAACCCATGATGTCATGCTGAAAAATCATCTGGAGAGGTGGAAGGAGTGCAGGCACAAGTAAGTTATTTTTGAAATTACGGTAGATGATGAACTTATTGAGTCCAAACCAAAAAAATATAATTATTATCAGCAACTGGCTAAAACAGTAAACATCACAAGAACAATCATTGATTCATACCTCTGTTTTTGTTTTTTGTTTGCCTTTACGTTTAGGAGCACTTTTCGATTGGTCCCCTCCAGTCAAAATACCACAACATTTTTCTTATACACACCAACTTTCAACCAATGCAGTGCATTTTGTACCCTGGACAGTATTGTTTACATAACAAACAAAAGGGCACAGCTGTACTATACATGTACATTTTGTCAAATTACTTTTAAAAATTTACCTGCCTAACAGCAAAGTCACCCGCATCTGGGCGGGTGTTAAAGTTCATCCCTACCCCTAAGCCTGTTCATTTGGTACTTAAACGATATAGGCCTGGTCTGTAGTTCTGCTGCACTCGATGACCATTGGCAATAAGGCCTGGGGAGGGTTGATGGTCTGTAGTTCTTGCTCCATTCAATGACCATTGGCAATAAGGCCTGGGTAGGGTTGCTGGTCGTCAGTTCTACTCAAAATGGTGACCATTGGTGCTACAAATCCAAAACCACTACAAATCTAGTACATGGCTGCTATGGTGGTTTTAAAACAGTCAGGTTGGTGATTACTTCTTGGTCACATGGAGATTCATAAAAAAACTTTTTTATTTGTGTATTTTATTTTCACAGATGGAAGGATGCAGCTCAGTCCAACCAAGCAAGATACAAAGAGAGTTACACACTTTTAAAAGCTATGTATGATAGTGATAGGCAATAATAATAATAACCAGTCATGAAAATGTAGCCCTTGAATCGGACCATTATGTTTATCAAAGAAGAGCATGGGGTGAAACAACAGTTTCGGGCACAATTCTGTTGCACAATGTACTTGGAGAATAAAGGTATTGTTTTTAGCCACGGTCGTGCATCTATCTCCTCATATAACATGTAACAAATTATTTTATGTATGACAAGGCGAAGCCAAGTTGTATAACAAAGTGAAGCTAACAAGCCAATGTATAACAACAAGGCAATGAAGCCAACAACAAGGTGGATCCAACAAGCCAATGCATAACAACAAGGCAATGAAGCCAACAACAAGGTGAAGCCAACAAGCAAATGTATAACAACAAACCATTGGAGCAAACAAACCAATGTATAACAACAAGGCGAAGCCAAGTTGTTTTATGCAAAAAATAATGATGTCGCCCGCATGTTATACGAGACAATAGATGCATGACAATGGCTAAAAACAATACTTTGATTCTCATTCATAAACACTTCAATTCAATACTAAATTTTAATCAAATTAAAATTTTACAAAGAATTACCTAGGGCTTAGAATTTATCAGTCCAGATGTTGCTATGCGCCTCTTGATTGGTCAAATAGCGCATCATATAACCTGTATAAGAACCAATAAGATTGCAGGAACTTTCTACAATTGTCACCGTTGTCACATTGAGCCAACATGAATGTACATCATATTAGTATATAAAAAAATAAAGAACCATAGACAAAAAATATGCAGACCATTCACCAACAAGCAAAGTCCAGCATCATCTGTAAATGAGGGTCAATCGTTCCATGAAGCACGCGCAAGAAACCACTACACCCATTTTGCACATGTTACCACAAGTGCAGGCTTGACATCTTTTGCGCAAACCTTCATAGGCACCATGGAACTGATAATAAACCCTAATACCACTCCATGATAGCCACAAACACACTGTGCGTGATTTGTTAGATTAGTTCAAATGATTGGCCTGTATGAATATGCGAGAATTCTCAACATATTACAACATACAAACATGGGGACTTTGTTTATTGGTGAATGGTTTGTATATGTGACCAGCTCCCAACAAAACCCAGAACAAGTTGCCAGACATGTTTTTGAGTTATAGGTCTATAAAGATGACATTCCCATAAAAAAAACGAAAATTTTGAATTCTTAATTTCATGTTATTTGATTGTGGGACTGAATAGACTTTCAAATCATTAAAAGTACTTATTAAAAAGAGGTTTATTTAATCGATAATTGACAGTTGAACTATCATGATAATCCCTATTCAATCCTGTGTAAGGCAGGAAACTAATTGGCCCATTACTCAGAATAGCAATTTGGCAAATATGTCAAGGTATCAGATACAAAATTATCCATATCTTGAAAATTATTGATGCTATTTATATACTTTTGGTATCATTTTAAAGCTTATTGTGTAGTGCTTACATATTTATTCAAATCATGAAATGTCAAAAATGCGACTTGTTCCTTGTTTTGTCAGAGCGGGTCACATTATGTTTTGTGTATGGAAAGAACACAATATAATAACCAGTTTCAGTTAAGTTGCAGTGTAAGTGCACTATGTGTATGTCAAGTGCAAAGAGTAGTAATTGTTTTACAACAACTGCACTCTGAGCATGACATACATGTAACACACACATGCTGCAGTTCATCAATTCTGCACCTGAACTTTGACTTGCTAGTAAACCTCCAGTGGGGTACAGAAGTCTATCCCATTTGGCTCTCGAGATGGTGATGTCAGTACTTTGCGTGAACAGTTAGAAACACTGCCTTTGAGTCAAAACACATGATTTAATACTGCACCCCTGCAACACACACTGCCACTGACATCACTGCCTTGAGGATACCAAATGAGCAATGGGAAGAGGCATTAAATAGGTCATACTGCATTTTACAGGCATGAGAATTTTCCTTTTTTAATAAAAGGAATCCTTTTTTTGTGTTGCCCAAATTTCTGTGTTTTTATTTCTTTTTAGCCCGTTTTGAGCATTTTTGCCCTGATTTTACTCACTTTTTCCTTTCTTTCAAAATTTTCCTTTTTTTCCCCCATTGAAATGTATTCTTATGCCTGATTTTAACCTGATGACCAACCATGGATGTAGGATAAGTCACAAATTATGTTCAATCTAAATTATTTCTAGTGTTTGATAGAAATTGCAAATAGCATGGAGAGCTACATTTTCATGAACTGTCAATAATTCTGTTTAATTACCAATGTATAATTCACTGAATGAATGGTCTCTAATAATGCTGCCAATCCCTGTTCATATTCTGTAATATATTGTATATAATCTAGTGTATATTTCGTTATTTAAGAAAATTTGTACTATTGCAGATGTTCATTATTAAAATGTCATCGCTGTTGGAGATTAGAATGAGTTTGCCTCCCACATTGGTGACTTCTTTTTACATTAATACCGCAAAATAGCATTTTTTCACTTGGGTGAGAGGGACACGGTCGGATTTAATCGGTGGCCCTACACCAGTGTATTTTACATCAAGCCAGTAGATATTCAACAATGCTAGCCCCAGTGAACTTGTATCTTTAATGAGTGCATCATACAATACATCCAAATGCACTATCAAACTTGGTTATTGTTTGATAGCATTACAAATGTTTTTAGAACCAATCATACAGGGTGATCTATAAACTAGATATTAATTTATTACCACCATAAAACTAAACTAGTACATGGCTACTCTGGTGATTGTAAGCAGTCAGGTTGGAATTGTTGGGTACATGCATTTAGCTTGCTAATGGCAACCAAAACTTTAAATTTTGAATTCTGAGAAGTAAAGGTAAAGGTATTGGACACCTAACCACCAAATTCTAAACATTTCAACATGTTTACTTTCATAGTGTTTAGAAAGTAAATGCACATGTGTTTACTTTGTAAACATTTGATGTGTTTACTTTCTAAACACTATGAAAGTAAACATGTTGAAATGTTTAGAATCTAAATACTCTCCTGTGTTTCCTCTTTGTGTTTAAGTGTTTACTTTGTGTTTACTTTAGTGTTTAGGTGTCCTATACCTTTACTGTGTAAATGAAAAATTAAACACCTTGCAGTGTTTAAAAATGTTACATGTTAAATGAGCAGAAACCCTTCAACACTTGTATTTACAGTGTATGTTTTATTGTGTGCTTTCTCTCTCTGAGATCTACCGATTCAGGATCTCACAGGAGCCACCCATGGCACCCTTGGGCATTTTGGAAAACTTTAATTTTTGACCCCTACAAACTGGAAATTGACCCTTGACCTTTTGCTTCTGAACCATAGGTCGTATTGAGAAAAAATTACATATTTGTGAATCTTGGGTATAGATGAATAATTTGATATACTTTGAAGTGATATTTGAACACTTTCAATTTTTTACCCATGTAAAACCCTATGGGGTCATTTATTTCAAAACTCTGAATCAGTAGGTCTCGGACAGAGATATAGAAATGCCAAAAACCTTTTGAGCCAAATATTCCTACTTCAGGACCAGACTATGAAGCACAATCCAACTAAGCAATCCAACTAAGCAAACACCTATATATTTTATAATAATAATAATAATGAAGTTATAAATGACAGTTTCAGACACAATTATGTTGTACTTGCGACAATTATCACTAGTATCTGAGCAATTTCAAATCCACCTCATGCTCTGAATTGCTCACTAGACAGTACCCAAATCTGTTTTTATAGCTCTGAATGTAGCGGGAAGGTTTCCCTTCATTCCAGCTTTGATCGATCCAAACTGGTAGAAATTAGTTTTTACTTGAATGCTATTGCTACTGCGACTGTGAGTCTCTGATGATGATGACGTTGTTGATGACATAGTCTTACGAGATGACATATGCACAGCATTGTGTGATACGTATGAATTGGATGGCCCGTTTGTTGTGGTCTTTGTTTCAAGCAAGAGGTATTGCTGTTGAAGCTGCTTTTGAAAACACGCTAGAAACCTTGTCACATCATCACCTGCAATGTTAAATAAATTAGAAAAGCCAAGAAACTAAATGTAAATGTTGATCAAACACAGTCCCATTACAACCACCCATACACAAATCTATACACACCCCTACTCACCCCACCCCAACCACACTTGTGACTTCTTCAACTCTTGCCGAGCCATTCCAATAACCCATTTTCTTCAAGAAAATACTTTTGCTAAAAAGGCAACGGGTTCACTGAAAATGAAGTTGTCACTGTAATTCAAGCATATTGCAGGGGCTGTGCAAATTTAATGAGCCCTGGTAATGGCATGCCAAACATTCCCCCGCCTGCCAAAAATTGCTTGCACCTTTTTTTTTACCCCCCCCCCCCTTTACACATGCCAAATTTAGATGCATGATGCGAGTAGGAAATTTTGTAATAGGCCTATTTTGACGTTTCTGCAGTGTTTTCCTAAGCCTTTTAGAGCGTGTTATTTAAAAGGTGTCCCGATATGCATGCCAAATATTGCTTTGTCCTTTCCCAAAAACTCCCTAGCCCCCTCCCCCCGATCTAATGGTGCGTCCCTAAGGGAACAAACCAAAAGATCGATGACGTCCTATTAGGCCTAAACGTAACTGGTTTCGTTTCTCAGCCGACCCTCCCTCCCTGCCAGAAACGTAATAAAGAAATGTTGAAAATTTTGACATAATAATAATAATGACACATTGGACACATTCTTCAGACCGATGTTTTTGTACAAACGTAATCGAGTATTTTTCCCCCCCCCCCCCCTTAAACATTTCGTTTATAGGACGTCATCGATCTTTTGGTTTGTTCCCTAAATACAGTAATGATAGAATACATACCTGGATCCATGTTCATGCCGTTATCACGTAAACTTATCTCGAGTGAATCCATAATTATCTTGCCGACAGATCGCCGTGACAAATGCTACGAAGTTTAAACCAATAGAAATATATATATAAAGGAAACGATTAAATATAAATTATTCATATCATGTCCTAATACTAATGTCCTTTACTAAAAATAATATACATATCAACATTTATACTCGACTGTCAAGTTGTGATGATAATTCCCAAAACAGACGCTCAGTTATGGAAAGATGATGTGGTTATTTTAAGATACAAAACAGAATATCGTTAATTAAATTATACAATGTGAATCAGGCACCGTGGTCCCAGCAAAAGTGTTCAAATTAAAATTTGTATGCTGGCATTTTGTTTTCTTAAGGGATCTAGAATGAGCGTTTATTGCGTTTTGACAGTATTTTTTGTGGGACATGAGAGCACCTCAGACCTATCGAATTGCATTCTGAATACGAAGCATGTCTTTCTGATATCAAATAATTTTCATTTTTGAAAATCACAATATAATACAAATTTTATGACAAATTATAAAAATTTGATATTTCAAAGTCCTCGAAGTAAATTATATAAATCTAATGATATATTCTTAAAGTGTATGTAGCTGGGAGGAAAAGCCGACGGTCAATTGAAAATTGTGACATTTCATATTGAAGATATGGATTTTTTCCCAAAAAGACCTAATTTTTTTTGGTGTTTTGGAAAAAAATCCATATCTTTAATACGAAAGGTCAAAATTTTCAATTGATAGTAGGCTTTTCATCACACCTACATACACTTTAAGTAAAAATCATCAGATTTATAAAGTTTACTTCGAGTACTGTTAAATATCAAAAATATCAATTTTTAATGATTTGCCATAAAATATGTATTAAATTGCGAATTTCAAAAAATCCAAATTATTTGATATCAGAAAGGCATTCTCCGTATTCAGAATGCAATTCGATATGTCTGATGTGCTCTAATGTCCCAAAATAAATACTGTCCAAACGTTCATACCCCAGCCCTTAAAACAATGGAGAAATCTAGGAAAACAGCCGTGTTGAAAAATAACTTATACAAGATTGGTGTACATACTGAAACTGCCGCATCATTGACCAAAATGTGATACCGGTAGGTCGTTTTTGGTCGTATACAAATAAAAATATTGACACTAAAAGGCAAAATTCAGATGATTTTTGATTAGATTTTCTGATATAGCCAATCTTGGAATGCCCCCTTGACTAAAATCGGGAAGGAAAAGAAACGAGGAAAGAAGCCCATTTCCCCAACAAATTACGGTAAAATAACAAAAACATCCCCCACCCCACCAAGAAAGCTGGATATGTCCCTGAACTCACCCCTAATGGGCTTGAAATGCTCCCCCCGGGAAATGCTCAGTAATTCGTTATAAAATTCTAAAATATGCCGCGTCGATGGAGCCTGATTACGTCGTCGTCATCATCATCATCGTCATTCGTCAAATATATCCACACATGAAAGTTTAGATATCTCAAAATAAAACATTTGCGTGGATCCATCACAACCTTGTCAACCGATGACATGCAGCTATCATTGAATATCAGCTGCCCTTAACTTAAATATCGTACTATACGCCTATAGATATTATCAAAAATAACATGGGCTGAAAGCTCTGGGTTAAACCGTCTTATCTAAATACGATGGCTAGAATAAACCGATATAAGGACTGAGTCAATCACATAGAAACATCCCAGCAAACACAAAAACGTTTTAAAAACGTTTTAAATAAGTTATATTTTGGTTTTTGGTTTGGTAAAACGTTTTAATAACATTAAAATGTCGGGTTATATAAAGGTCATGATAACGTTTTAAAACGTTTTGTATGAAAACACACTACAACAATATTTTTAAATGTTTTCAAAAATGTTATTGTAAACTATTTTTGCAAACATTTTTGCCAAATATTTTGTCAATACTTAAATAACATTATGTTAAAATATTTGAACCCAGCAAACACAGAAATGTTCTTAAAATGTTTTTTCAAAACATTTTAATAACATTTAAATGTCGGGTTATATAAAGGTCATGAAAACGTTTTAAAACGTTATTGCAAATATTTTGGGCAAACATTTTTCGCAAAATATTTTATCAACCCCAAAATAACATTTTGTTTAGAATGTTTTGTATTAAGTTTTCAAGAATGTTTTTGGAATGTTATTAAAACGTTTTTATACTCTTTATATAACCCGACATTTAAACGTTTTCTGTAAAACATTTTTGTTTGCTGAGCAGTAGATTATCAAAAATGTTTTTAAGGTTATGAAACCGTTTTATACTCTTAATATACCCTTTATATAACCCGACATTTAAACGTTTTCTGACAACCTTTTATAACCTTTTGCGAATGATGTCGAAAACGTTTTGTGTTTGCTGGGATGCATTAGTCCAATCATGGAAGTACTATCTGGTGAACATCTTGATATGCCAGAAAAAGTACAGACTAGCATGTCAACTTTAGCATGTTTATTCATGTTAAGTTGCTCAATATTTAAGAGCAACATCACTAGTAGTATGCTTCCCTCCGATCCACCATGTCCATCTTAGCAAATTTCATCTGTTATAACTTATAACCTAATAATTTTCTTACTGAGAAGGCCTTTTATCTATATTCTATCTTATATCCTCTATACTCTATCCTCTATATGATACTTACCAATTCCTTAAGTTTTTGAAGAAGTACTATACTTTCTCTTATTTTGTTTTCAACCAGAGAGAGTCTTACACGTTCTGATTCCAAATGCTGAATTTCTCTTTTGAACTTGTCTGTTACTTTAGTCTTCTGTTCAAGTTGTGATAAGATATGAGATCTTTCCTGAAATTTGAAGAAAAAAAATTGTTCCAACTATAAAAAATACAATTTGAGTGAAAAAAATATAATGTTGTGTATTTTAAATTTCATAGGTTAAACTGACAAACCCAAGGTTTAGCATAGCCCCCCACCCCCTACTTGGTTTTAAAATTATTAAGTTTTGTGATGTCTATTTTCTTATGTATTTGATTGTTTTGTTTTGATTTTACTCCATTTACCTTTAGCTCAATTTCATATTTGCCCGTTTGGCTTCCATGGACCAGATCGTGTTACCCCTTTTTATAAGCCAGTTTTGGTATATAATAGGCCTATCAGAATATGGCTGGGTCCATCAATCTAGTCGAAATTTTCGAATTTTTTTTTTGGTATGATATCGATATGGGTCCAAATTTCTTGAATGATGGGCCCACTTTTAAATTCTCAGCGGCACACCCCTACCAAAACCAAACTTGAGCCCCCCCCCTGGGAACGCGATACCAAGTGTAGCAAGTGTGGTGCCTAATGAAACGGTAGCAGTTGTCCTCTCCACAAATTAGAAAAAAAACATAAGAAAAATTGCGTTTTGGGACCGAATTTGATATCGATAATAGGGTCATGATAAGGGCCTATTTATTCATGGAAAGTTGAGTTGAAGTTTTGAGCATTGGATACGAATTTAGTCATTAATAATAATTAGTCATAATGTGCATGGACTGAAGTCGGAGCTATTTCAAAATATCGAGCTCATACCCTCATACCTAAGTTTAGACGCGGTCGCATCTCCAGCTTTGATATTTTTTTTAAAAAGTTTTACAGCCCGCGCAGTAAAGCATTTTGTTTTTGTGGTGTGGACCTCCTGCTCCATCATCTCGTGTATAATTTTGAATTTGCCAGAGAGCCAAAAAACATGTATACCGGAATACCTGATCCACTATGATTGGTTCTCGACGAATGACAAGTGTGCCATTTAACCAAATTAAACTTATTATGAAAATGCGCGTTTCAGCTTGAAGGTCCGTATGAATTGAAGAAATAAATAATATTTAATTCATAAGGCCGTATAAAATTAATGTTTTGGTTCTCGTCCCCTCCCTCCTCAAATTTCTGGGATGTGTCAGATTTTTTTTTTTTTTTTTAGATTTTTCAATTTTTTTAAGACTTTGGAATAATTTATGAAATCTTCATACATATAGGCCTACATAGCTCAGACTTCAATCCATGCACATTTGGACTAATTATTATTAATGACTAATATGTTTATTATAGAGAACAATGATCACTTCCAAGTCTTTTTGTGGTACTCAGGGGTTTATCCCTCAGAATCTCACATTTGATTTAAAAAAAAAAGGGGGACTCATCATTTCCTCGAGCACTGTTGGAAAATTCCGAAAACTACTGACAATGCTAATTTTACATTGAAAACAAAAAACACCTCCCTCCCTCATCAATTCATAAAAATCATCAGGACGAGAAGAAGCAAAACATTAATTTATACGGCCTAAAACCTACTTGTTCAAGTTTGGTCTTCATGTCTTCCTTTTCTTTAGACATGTCTTGAAGTTGTTTCCTCATTTTGTCCATCTTGGCTTGGATTTCACTCAGTTTAGCCCTTCTCATCGTGTCAGTACCATTCTCATGATTCTCGGGGTTACAGATTGGGGAAGATTCTTTCTGTGTTTCCGTTTCTTCATCTGACGCTGTAATGAAATTAAAAAAACAGTTTACTCCACTCGATAGACCGAGGGCCCAGGGGGGTCAACCTAGCTGGAAAGTTGGCCAAGCTTGGCTGACCCCCTTGGCTCCCGCTCATAGTGACGAGCGAGTGAATCTGACCGGCTGGACTGTTTGTTTTGACTACCCAGCAAAATGTTTTAAACGTTTCTGTTTAAAAAAAATAAAAAATGTCGGCATTTAAATGTAATAATGTCGACATTTAAAAATGTTGGGTTATATAAAGGTTATAATAACATTCAGAAAATATTTTTCTTTCAAAACATCAGTGTGTTGCTAAGATTGAACGACATTGAACGTATTGGGTATCAAAAAGTGCGTAAATAAACAATTAGTCTTTCTAGCCTATATGTAAAAATGATTGAGGAAACGATTATATAGTTCTGAAACTAAATACCCCCCCCCCCCATTTTGTCAGGGGGATGGTCCATACAATCATCCCCCCCCCATGTTAACACCTGATAATGGGTTTCTGACCATGCCGTATTAACATCATATTTGCCCAAATTTTCGCGCACTTCGCGCGCATTTATTCTACTTTTACACCATATTTCATCAGTTTAGCTTCAAAATAGCAAAATTTTTCGCTCGCTACGCGCGCATTTGTACCATAAACTTCTTCTGTCGCCAAAATGTGCTGGATTGACTATACTTCAATATTTTTTTTCCAACTCCACCCCCCCAATGCCAAAAAGAAATCTACGCCACTCTCTGAAACTACTGACGTATATTTTGTTACTTTTTGGCTTTATATTAAGGGATCTGGAATGAGCGTTTTGAGCGTTTCGACAGTATTTTTGTGGGACATGAGAGCACATCAGACATATCGAATTGCATTCTGAATACGAAGAATGTCTTTCTGATATCAAATAATTTTTCATTTTGAAATTCCCGATATGATACAAATTTTATGACAAATTATTAAAATGTGATATTTTTCACATTTTTGATATATAACAGTCCTCGAAGTAAATTTTTATAAATCTAATGACATATTCTTAAAGTGTATGTAAAAAAGCCGACGATCAATTGAAAATTTTGACCTTTCATATTGAAGATATGGATTTTTTCCCAAAAAGACCCAATTTTTTTGGTGTTTTGGGAGAAAAATCCATATCTTCAATATGAAAGGTCAAAATTTTCAATTGATTGTCGGCTTTTCATCCCACCTACATACACTTTAAGTATAAATCATCAGATTTATAAAGTTTACTTCGAGTACTGTTAAATATCAAAAATATCAATTTTAATGATTTGCCATAAAATGTGTATTACATTGCGAATTTCAAAAATCAAAATTATTTGATATCAGAAGGACATTCTTCGTATTCAGAATGCAATTCGATATGTCTGATGTGCTCTATTGTCCCACAATAAATACTGTCCAAACGTTCATACCTCACCCCTTAATGTGCACATTGTGATTGATGGATCTCGTCTTTTATTAGAATAACTTAGGGAGTGTTCGTAAACGCTTTGGTGGTGGGGGTGGACAAGTTGGAACCTCGGACATAAAAAAAAAAAGGGTGGATTTTGTATCCCCTTTTTATGGGCTAAATTTTTTTGATCCCCACCCCCCCTCACGTCCTAAAAAAATAAACTAAAAATATACCTAGTGGCGTGTCCAAGGGGGAGCTTTGGGGGCTGAAGCCCTCGGACTTTGTTAAAAATCATGTAAAGTCAGCCGTTTTTTTCTCGGATCGATTTGGACTCAACTCTCGGAGAATTTTACTAAATGTATAATTAATTTTCCCATGTCACAGGCCAAAGTGCGTTCTCTGATAATGTGTCCCTGCTCCTTATTTACACATACTCGCACATCTCAGATTCATTAGTCAGTATCTTGTCCTAATAAAACATTACAACACTAGGTAAAAATGTTTCCAACAGGATTTGTCCAATTGGCAAAAATTGTCCAACAAGTACAGATGATCATTTATTGGTGAAACTAAAATATGTATTTTAATTAAAATATTTGAAATAACTAAACCGATATAATGAACAGATAATTATTCCTCTTGATGAAAATCCAACTATTTGTCTGTCATCCTACTGCTAACGAGCTTGCTGGTGGCCCGTCATATATTCCCGGGGGGCAGGCACTCACATAAATGGTCTGTACGCATGCGTGACCAAAAAAAAACAAGTAAAAGGGGGTGTTTTTCAAGAATAAGGGTAGTTTTCTGAATCTGAACAACTTGTTTAGGCATGTTATAGGGTACAAAAACAGCCAAAAACTCATTAGGGGGTAAATTCTATATTCAATTATCTTATTAAGGGGCTAAATTTGCCCGGTAAATTTGCTGGTAGGGTAAAACTCGTTTAGGGGGTGTTTGAAAAATATTTGGTCACGCATGCGTACACTGTCATATTTGAGTGGTCCCCCCGGGGATATATTCTACAACTTTATATAATCGGCATAATAATAACTAACATCTCACGTTCCTTGGGCCAATTGCTTGTCAATTCTCACTTGGATATTATACATATTTTTCTTTCGTTATTTCTTACTCATCGTGAATTTATTGGACTTAATTAACATTATAGCGCACATAGTGTTTTCCTTTATAGTCATAGTCATTTTAACGTTTCTTATATTTCCAATGTCATATTTATGTATAAAAAACTATGCAAGATGAGCGTATGGTGCTTTACTATAATATAATTAGCAAAAAATAATTAAAAATTTTATAATAACCCTCCTCCAAAGTTTGCATTTCAATAAAGCAATGCGTTCGTTTTTATAAGTGACTCTTCACATACATTTATAATCACTTTATATTTAGCTCTGGTCATATTGATGTATATCATAAAACAAATATCCTTTGTATCGTTGCAGATAAAATAAAATTAATAAAACGCTTCAATGAACATGATTAATTTGCCAGTAAATATTAATTGTTGCTAATGAACCATATAGGCATTTGGTGAGAGCATGACCTTTTTTTTTAAATAGAACCTTTTTGAGCCGAAACAGCTAGTGCCACAAAAACCTCGAACAAAGGTCTTTGGGTGACAGATCAAATGGAAAAATAAGGGTCTTTGTGTGAAAGAACATGTGTTCGTAAACAAATTTGGGGTATTTGGGTGACTAGCGACGCCTTAAGGGGGTGTCTTAACAGCCCTACATACGCGTCACCTCCAAAGTGGAATTGCCCCCCCCCCTCCCCGGATAACGGCTAATACCGGCTAACGGTTTATGAAACAGGACCTTTAAGGCCTATATAATTTTAGCATGGTCGTGGTACATTAGCATTTAGATATTATAGGGCCTAATTATTATTGTACAGAAAATTCCAGTGTTATCCTGCACGGCGCTTCATTTACTAAGCAAACCCAACTTCTTCCAAATTGGCCATTAGGAGAACGATATGGCATATTCTTCAGTCATCATGATGGTAGAAGTTAATTAGCATCAGTAACAGTCACTTATTATTATTATGTTTAAATCTGAAAATGAAAACGATGACACACTTGTGTGTAAACATCATTAGTTCCAGCAACTGGTTCTATTCTGTTCCATTTAGAGAAGATACAAATACATATCTCTTCATTAATATTGAAAAAATGGGCATAGGAAAAACGTAGGTGGAATTTATTGGACTGAAATTATAAATATACCAGGTAAATGATATTGTCAAAATCTAGGTACGGTTTTTTCATTTTTTTTTTTTTTCAATAAGGGCCTAGATTTTTTTTTTGCCCATTATTAAAACATTTGAACAGGGCTCCCGATTTTTTGTAGATTTTTTGTCTATATTACAAACTAAGCAAAATTTCGATAAAATGAGAAAAGCGTTTCTAGAACTAAGTGTCTAAATAAATATTATTCATGTTTCACCGTTTTTGGTTTTCAATTTAATCTTTTATGGTGGACCAAAATATTTTGGTCAAAAAAGCCGGGTTTTTTTTCTTCAAAAATTGTACTTTTTGACCCAAAACTGACGTTTAAAATGGATTTCCTTTCAAAAAATGTATACTATTTATATTATTGTCTATTAATAGTTTTCGAGTTAGGCCTATTAAAAATATTTGAAATTTTGAAATGTCACGACTCACGAGTACAAACAATGCGATTTGATGGAAACATTTTAGTTGCACTTTGAACAGGAGTTTGCCTTGAATTTACTTATCAGAAACATATTTATTTTGTTAAAAAGATAACCTGTGACATTTCGGTTGATTTTTATCTTCCCCTTGGCGGCAAACTATATGTATCAGAAGAGAAAAAAAAATGGATTTTTTAATATTGGGTTTATAAATAATAATATAATTAATGGTGAATAGGTGATGGATAAATTATGCTCGTACTTATGATGTCAATTTGATGTCACTTACCCGTACGTGACCAATCGACACGCAATAGAATGACATCATATTGACGTCATGCGTACACGCGCCGCGTATACGCGAACGAAAATCTAATCCTGTGGGTGACTTGAGTCCGAATATTGCCCTAGTTCACGGAACCGGGAAAATATGTTGATAAGAATATGTATTTACGCACTGACGCCACATTAGGCCGTGTAAAATTAACGTTTTGATTCTCGTCGACCCCGCCCTCCTCAATTTTGGGATTTGTCAGATTTTTTTTTTCGATTTTTCAAATTTGCTTAGACTTTAGAAAAGATTTTTGAAAACTTATCGATACATATACAGCCTGTCTCAAAAAAAAATTGTGCAAGTGAAAAGTGCCCTCTTTGGCAATTAGAAAATACCGTTGTGACATACTGTTACATCAACGTCAAGGGCACAGTCTTAGCTCTCAAATACCGTTTGTTCTGTTCAATTTGCTCTTTTTAATCTCGAGATATGTTTAGTTAACAACGAAAAGGTAAAATCACAATTGTGCCACTTTTACTAGGGAATAGGGCTGGTACATGTAATTTTTTTTGAGACAGGCTGTAAATGAGGTTTACCCCTTAGAATCGCACATTTAGTATTAAAAAAATGAAAAAAGGTACTCTTGCTTACATTGGAAAAAACTCCCACCGTTATCAATTCTTGACAATCTTCTGGACGAGAACCAAAACATTAATTTTATACGACCTTAAGAGCAAATTGTTTTTCTTATCTTTAATGTTCTAATTATCTAATTTCGCCATATCTACCGTTCTTCTGGGTTCAATGTAATTCTGGTTGCCAATGTTTTAATACATATGTGTGTACAACATGTTTGTTATTAATTGCTGGGAATTGTCGCACTTATATTTAGAGTATCTATTGAATTATGATAATTTGAGAAAGAACGAACGAAAGAAAGAAAGAACAAACGAACGAAAGAAAGAAACTAGAAAGAACGGACTTTTCTTAATCATTAATTATAGTACTTACCTTCTTGGCCTTCCACTGCGCGAACCATCTGCTCGTGATCATCTGTTGTGGATTGGATGGAAATAATAATAATAATAATAACAACACTAATAACACTAATAATAAATAATAATAATAATAATAATAATAATAATAATAATAATAATAATAATAATGATAATAATAATAATAATAACAATAATAACAATAACACACTACTACTACTACTACTACTACTACTACTACTACTACTACTACTACTACTACTACTACTACTACTACTACTACTACTACTACTACTACTACTACTACTACTACTAGTACTAGTACTACTACTATACTACTCCGTATTCAGATAGACTCCCTTATCCATCTGGTGTTTCTAGTGTGTGGTCTCCAGTTAGATTTTTGGATTGTCCCAGTTAATGAGATAATTCTCTTCATTGGAGTGTTCTGCAATTGAGGATTTCATTTCAATTGACTGCAAGTCCTTTCACGTTTGTAAGTAAAACGTAAGTTTTTTCTTTGAATTATGAAATCGTGATGAACCTCTTCAATAATAATAAAGCAAGTTTCAAAATGCGCACAAGCACCTCTGATCCCTTTTTAAATGGTCTTTATGATTTGGAAAATGCCAATGGAATTGATCAACTTAAACATTTCTCATTCCCTCTCCAGAATATACAGAATCGTTATGTAAAGCTATGTAAAAACAACTTCTAATCTTGAGTAACATGGGACACGGTTTGTAGACGATACTTATTGGGCACTCCGCACGCTTGTTACTCGATGGCTATTGTTAAATAAGGCCCACTCAGTCATTTCATTGAATTCGGCGTTGAAATTAGCAAAATTGTGAGCTACACCTTTTCACGTTAAAATATATTTGCTAACCAAAATGAAGAGCAATAATTTTCATTTTTTCAGTAAATATCAGCTGAAAATCATAATGCATGATGCTGCTGTATTTTCTTTTTAAACCCTGCTGTTAAACTTAGGTGTGAAATTTAGTCTTCTAATGTAAGATTTTCGATTTTGACAGGCCTTAACTGTTAGCTTTTCAAAGTAATATAGTTCGCTTATGAAAGATTTTGCCAACTTTATAAAGCACATTATACCGCGCTATATATCATAGTTTTGTCAGAATATCCGTTTTGATTACACTATTTTTCAGTTCTGACTGCAAATATTTCAACATCAACACGTGAACTTGGATGGCTGATTTGGCATAGAAATATCGGTTGTTAAGTTCTGCTGGTTGTATCGAAATGAAGTACTGAATTGGGCGTTTTGGCAGTTGCAAGTGAAAAAGGTAAAATCAAAACGGATATGACGATGTGCCTTGTAGAGTTGGGAAAATCTTTCTTTAGCGAACTATATTAGTTTGAAACACTAAAAATTTAAACCCAGAAAAAGCTCATGGACCAAATTTAGGTGTGTAAAAATACAAAATCTTAGTGAAAGACATAATTTCATGCCTAATTTCAACACCAAGATTTTTAAAAAAAGGTATATCCAAGTACTAAACTACTCACATAAAGAAATTCCGCACTTATACAACCCGTCCTACACCAAAACCTGATCTTGTTATGACAATTGAATATATGAATACAAAAGCCACCTAAGTCCATACTTTGGCCAAATTGAGTTAAGCATGGGAAATTGTTGCTATACATAGGCCTGTCATATGTATGAAAGAACAACTCAAATTCATTCTCTGTGTCTATTAAGCATGTGAAAAATAGCATGTATGAAAGAATCACCCAATTCCATGATTTGAGTCTTGTAACACATTGATTGAAATCCATTATGTATAAAAAGTCCACTTGTAACACATTCATTGCTAGAGAGTGACTTTTGAACAAAAAATGGGTTTAATAAAGGAAAGTGTGTGGTTTATATTACATGGCAGAATGCTTATCAACATTATACATACCTGTGTGCTTTATTTTGTATTATCTTACTAGTGGTAATCTCATTCTAACATTGTTGTCTTTGTATATGATTCAAAACCACCTAAGTCCCTGAAATGCTAATCGTCATACCTAATACAGGTTAATCCACTCATTTGCACGTAAAACTTACCATATTGACCAGGTAAATCTAACTGAAGGAATTAAAATGATACACAGCTTTTTCTCTCAAAAGCACTTCCTATGGACTTAGGTGGCTTTTGTATTCATGTATTCAATTTGATTGATAAAGTCGTGTGCAGAATCTTGTTAGCTCCAATTGGATACCAAATTTGCTACCAAACACTCTAAAATTACAGAGATTGATACCAGTATATGAATGTTGGTGCATTTGTAAAAGTTGCAAATTAAAAACGGACCACTCCAACCTTTGTTAAATGGTTTATGGAATGATGTGGGTCGTAGTGGTCAGCGACAATCTAAAGTGTGCTGAGAATCTGTAAAGTGTGCTGAGGCTTGTGGATCAACGTCTAGGCGTTGTGCCTGTGCGTATAGACTACCCCGTAGTCCACTTGCCCATTGTGCATACTCTGGATATTGTATTTAAGCTTAAAACTCTGATTTAATTAATGTGTGCACAATTGATAGATTTTCACATCTGATCTTTTCAGTCACCCTACTCCCTCTGTTTGTTAGCTTCCCAAGTGGACTACTGACATTGGATTGCGGTTTACATGCTTAACACGGCTGTCTATGAGCTTCTATGGATGAGATTGTCGGAAATCTGGCCTACTAAAATTGGCGATGATGTAATGCATCTTTAAATGGATCTGGCTTGTGATTGGTCGCCCAGATCTCGTTATGGTTTAAATCCTCCGGGTACCTATCATTACCATTAATAACTACATGGTACACAAGTATGTGGCCTACTGACGCCGCCTTTGTGTTGTGTAATTGCATGAACGCGTCAGTAAGTCAATGAGCGCGTCTTGTATTTGCTTGCGGTTAAATTTGATTGATAAACAAGTATGATTGACAGTGTGAGTGTTAGGGACTTTGCCTGTTCAAAATCACGTTTTTAATTGAATGTCCATAGTCTATTTTTAACCTGGAATTTCGCGATTAATAAACTGGCCGATTCTAAAATCAGAATTGTTCAGTACAATACAATTACAATTAATATGACAATATGATATGTTGCATTCAATAATATAAGCCACTTTACTTTTACTGTCACTAATATAATTATATTAACTTTTTCATAACAATTTTATACTAGTATTTTGATGTATTAAATATCAGTATAATTTCGAGTTCAACTGAATGCTTTCATCATGATTAACATGCTTTTATTTATCAAAAATAGACTATGGCATAGTCTACTGTGCGTAGCGCACTATAAATCACTGCCGCGCTTTTTTTTTTTTGCTTTCTTGCTTTTTTGAAATGAATGCTCCACTTACAGTTTGAATTTGTCCGCAGCGATGTTGCAATGCTTTTCGTACACGTGTGTATACCATACAAGAACAATAAATGTAGTATTTCTGTTGTTCTAATCTAAAGCATACAGATTACATTCAAATGTCATAATAGACAGTTAGTCATAACTTTAAAATAGTTACTAGTTTGTAAAGTTTTAATAGGCAAACAGTACAAAAAGTATCGTCCAGAAACTTCTATCCCATTAAGCAGAAAAATTCGAAGTCATCGTAAAGAGTATATACACAAACACAAAAATATATAAAATACACCGAACTTGATTAAACACAATGCAAAAAACAACATGTGTCACAAACATCATTTTAATGAGTCATATTTACAAAGTTCTGGATTCATCACCGTTTAAAATAGTATGTTTAAACTCAAGCAATTATCATAATTATGATATGTAATTTCTAAACCATAATGAAGACAAAATTTAGACAATTTCTACTGTCAAATCGAGCTCTCGGGTGCAAAGTCAAATAATTATGAAAATATACATACTGTCATACTAATAAAATTTGACCACCGACTTTATATATTGCCTTGTGCAAACATATCTGTACGTGGCTTGCGTGCGGAGTGTGTGTGCGTTGTGTTGGGGTGGGTTGTTTGTGCCTTGCTGGGGTGTGTGTGAGTAGGGGTTGTGGTTTGTAGGTGTTAATGTGGATATGTATGTAGGTGTAGGGGTGTGTAGCCTATGGTGGTGGGGTGGGTTGGTGTAGGGTTGCAATTAGTTTGAATAGCCTATGTGTGTAGTGTGTGTGAGGGGTGAAAGGCGGGCGGATGGGTTGATGTTGCATGTTGGTGTAGATGGCTGGCGGTGCTGGTATTTGTGTGTATATAAGTGTTTTTACGACGCTGTGCGAGCACTATTAAGCTGATTAGTTTGTTTTCATTCTGTCTTAAATAATTCTTCTTTTTGAATCCCAAGTGGGGCTGCAACCAACAGGACGTCGTTTTATCATCAGTTGTTGCATGAACTGTTTGGTTAAGGTTAAAACTTGCGAAATGCACACTTAACTTCTGTATATTGTAAATAGCATATTTGAATTAGTAGATAAGACACAGATCCTGGTCATGTCAATCAAATGCACCAAGTTTGCAGTAATATAGACCTGCTATAGTTATACATAATATACCCAGTGAGAGAGAGTGAGAGAGAGAGAGACAGAGAAAGAGAGAGAGATGGACCACTAGCCGGTGACACAGATAATACGAGGTCCAATAAAATCCAATAAAATGTGATAAATCCACAGCAAAATTGAATATGGATTTTGGAATACCAATCATAAAAAAAATCTAATGAAAGCAAAAATTATAACAACGTGATCCTCAAACACTCATTAAAGGATGGCCCAAGCGTTCATATAATTTCTCAATATTTTGATATAGTGTTTCCATGTGCTGATAAAAAAATCTGAATTGAAAAAATAGCTTTTCGGAGCCAGATTTTAAGCGAAAGCAAGTCCAAAATTGGCGTTTTTCTCCTAATGTTATAGTAGTGCTCGGTGGTGTATACCAAAGTAGCGTAACTACATCGCGCGTAAGCTTATTGGCGCATTTGCACACTGTTCCATTCGCGATGGGAATTGGCCTCATCTTATTTACTCTGAGTAGACAGATTCTAAGAGAAGCGCCACGTCGTTCATTTATAGAATCATTATTAATTAGTTATTAATTAATGTTTAATTGATATTTATGGTTACATCCACATGTTTGTATTTCCATTTTTGTTCGAATGGTTTGTCGATACTTTCAGGAACGTCAGATATTGTCCAAGTCTTATCTTACGACACAAAACTCTTCAAAACTTCGACTGTTGTCTACAGATGCTAAAAGTAGATTATCTTTGTGTCTATCTTCTTCTGTAATGTCATAACCGAGTTACTCGTTTCATGCACTCACATTGATCATAAGTCGCATCCAAATTATTCCATTGATTACGTGTCATTAGCACTGTCAATAAGAGAATCCAAATCATGTTTCATCATGTTTATGGTTACATTATAATATCACAAAGTACTGACGTTAAATTCAAATAAGTTCCGTTATATCTCCTTCTTCAGATTATTCAAATACTTGGAATATAGAATTGATTTGTTTTAGGTACTAAATAGGAATGCACACAGTTTACTTGAACTTCAATGCCATTCAAATATTTTGTACGATTCGGTGTCTGCAACCACAACTTGATTATTCTTCATCGCAATACCCCACGGATACTTAACATCTTCAGTGACGCATCCGATCAGCTTTCCCGTGCCATCAAACCTATACACACCGATACCAGGCGACCCAACATTGCTAATCAATATGTCATTGTCTGGGGTATAGCAAACGGATACCGGCAGCCATTTTAGGTGCTTTGGCTCTATGACGGCGCGAATAAACTCGCCAGATCTGTTCAGGATATGAACCGTTGCATCTGACCAGCAGCCGATCAGGATATTGTTGTCTCTTGGTGACACAGCGATACACCGCGGCTCGATGTCTGTCTTGATTGAAGCTACATGACGACCGTCTTCGGCAGCTTTATGAATGCTGATGTAATGCGGTTCGCTTCCACTACCTATCAGAATATGTCCCTTATGGTCAACGAACGCAGAGACCAACCGAGAGTGAATTTCAATCGAGGCTGAAGACTTACCATCAGGGGTAAGAGCGACAAATTGACGCAAAAATCGACCATCTGAATTGAAGACTTTGATATGAGGTGTTTCGTCGGCGACTACGATCTGTCCCTCGTGGGTAACGGCTACATCGCTAAGCTGTGATTTCACGCTCGAAAATCCTTGCTGCATGTTGTAATAGAATCGGATCTTGCCGCTACTGGTGAACAATTTTAATCCTTGGCAGTCGGCGATTACAATACTTCCATTTGGATGTATGGCTATTCCCCTAGCAGCGAGAACTCTTACTTCACCTTCGCGACCAAAATCTCCTACTTTTCGAAGAGAATTCTCTAATATTCCAGTGGATGGCCCGCGCACTTTTCCGTTGGATGATTTCGAAGATGAAGAAGAGGAACTTCGTCGGACAATAGCGACATTTTTGGGCTGCTGCTGGTGTGAATTGGAGGAACTACGTCGGACAACCGCGACATTTTTTGGCTGCTGATGTTGCTGCTGCTGTTGTCGTGGCTGTTCTTTCGGAACTTCTTGCTCATGATTCTCATGCTGCACATGATGATGTTTCTGCTGCTGAGGTTGCTGCTCATGTTCCAGGTTAGAGATATGGTGATTTTTTAAAGCTCGAAGTCGACGATGAGCCTCCAGACAGGTGTGGCACATGTTATCGTTACAATCTGCGCAATGTGCAACGGCCATACATTTTTTACCCGACTCTTCGCATGACGAACATAAGGTAATTTGTACCACGCGATGTTTTTTCAACACCCGAAGTCTCTTGTGCGATTCCAAGCATGTCTCACATAGGTAATCTTTACAGTCAGTACATCGTGCAACGGCGCGATTTTTGCTATCCTCGCAAGCCGTACAGTTAGGAATTCCGTCTGTTGGGGAATTAAGGTTTTGCGAAGTAGTCGCCATATTTAGACGATAAGTAGACGCATTGCTGTTTCAGTGTGGACGACGAAACAGCAATTATGAAATACTGCAGTGAACTTCGTACCCAATTCATTATCGTTTTATCAGGGGAAGTTCAAGTGCTGTCCCTCGAAACTAAGAGCGCGGCGATACGGATAACGATAATTGACACGATGACGTCACAATATTTCAACAAGCTGCATTGATGAGGAGAATTCCATAATGTGTTGACCTTAGTTTTTTTCTCGGGGGATTGACTTGCATGTTAAAAGTGGACTTTCGCCCCTTGAATAAACCAGAGAATTTCTACATCTTTTGTAAATTTACTTGCAAATGCGGACTGTGTACACGATCTAGGCACATTCGTACTCAAGACTATAAAGATCCATTCATACTACGCCGTAATTGCTTTGCGGTGCGGTGCGGTGCGTTGCCGCATCGCATCGTACTGCAAAATACTGCATTGCTGTATTGCAATAAAGTTAAATACATTTAAACTTTGAAATGCGACGAGTTGCTTTAAGTTGCTGCAAAAAGTAATCGATATATCGGTAACGTATGAACGGACCTTTACGCAGGATCGGACCTTTACGCAGGAGACTAGAGTGGGTCGCTATAGACATGGACTACCTCCATTTAATTGGCACTGTGCCGTTCGTGTTAACATCAGAATGAACCAGGTAATGTTAGAAAGTCATTCACCACAGAATGATCAGAATCACATAACAAAACATTAAAAAACAGTTCCGTAATTGCTGCAACTTTCAGTGCATTCATTTTTTTCAGGAAGTGCCAAATATAGAAATCAATAAAATTTGGTTGATAATTTTGACATGTCCTTAATGTCACAACTTATCCAAACGTTTGGGGTCTTCTAACCTCAATACGGTATATTTGTATATTAATAGACATGATAGCATTACCTTATATAGAATGTCTTGCCAGTACAAAATCTCATACTCCGTCAAAGTTTGAGCACGGATATTTGAAAGGGTTCGTTGAACTATGCCGTTAGAAATTAGAGTATTTTGGCTAATGGTGATATAAGAACACAACAATAGGTAAGGGTGGTGCAATAATTATGTGTACCCCGGGGGGTGAATCATAGGGGGGGGGCAAAAATTTTTTGGCAGGCCAAAAGGGGAGGGCAAGCATTTTTGGCAGGTCGAAAGGGGGGTCAAGCGATTTTTGGCAGGTTGAAAGGGGGGCAAGCAATTTTTGGCACAGATATTTTGGGCACCGTTTTTATATTACGCCCTAAAAAGGCATAGGAAAACGTTACGAACACGTTCAAATATGCAAAATTTCCTGCTCGCTGCGCTCGCATTATATGTTAAGACAATTTAAGGTTTTAAATTCGGGTTCCCCAAAATCTTGCATGTAAGGGGGGGCAAAGATTTTTGGCACGTCAAAAGGGGGGCAAAGGTTTTTGGCACGGCCAAAGGGGGGCAAGCGATTTTGGCAGACCATTTTGAGAATTCACCCCCCCGGTACACATAATTATTGCACCACCCCTAAAGCGAATCATTCATTTATGAGCTTTTATGTAGAAGTGTTGGTTGAAATCATTAAAAGGTCTATTTGAATCATACACTAAGTATTTCTTTTAAACTACACTTTCCAATCATAAACATATAGTTAGCTCACCTGTATCAGACGAGGTACAGTTCTCCAAATGAGTGTAGCTGATTCGAGTTGGCGAGTTTCGGTTTCTTTCAGGACTTGTAACAGACACTCCATGATCATGATTATGTGCCGCTTTATTCGCAATCAAGTGGTTCTTTTGGCGAAGAGGGCTACAACACTGTCGTCTGCAGCATCTTCAAGAGAGGTGTTAAAGTCAATGCTTACATTAGTCGATTTTTATTGATGGATCTCATGCTACAAGTTTTCTAAATATCTGAAGATTTTGTTTTAATCTCGTTTCTTATAATACTAGACCAGACACTGGAAAATTGTTATTTTGTAATGACTTAATCGTAGTTAGTTGGCAGGTTTGTGACGCAAAACCATAATTTTAAATCAATGGAAACGTTTGCGTTAATATTCAAAAATGCAATAAAGCCTAAATAATGGTATAGTGATTGCGAGATATATACCTGTATAATACAAGAACATAATTTAATACCTGAATACAAACCCCACCCAAGTCCATACTTTGGCCAAATTGAGTTAAGCCTGGAAAATTGTTGCTTATACGAGACCTATCATGTGTATAAAAGAACAACACAAATCCACCCTCTACGTGCATCTATTGAGCATGTGAAAATCCAAAAACCACCCAAGTCCAGGACTTTGGTGTTTGCACACATATTATAGTGCCTCAGCAAACAGGGCAAAATGGCTAGTCTGATAAATTGAGGTGATAGCAACAGTGATGACGAAATAAGTTTTAAATGGGCACAGAACAAGAATAAAGACCGAGAGCAAAGGGTAAAGAATACACTAACTATGTGATTAAAAAACAACCCAAGTCTAGCATACCCCCCCCCCCACCAATTGCTAATCATCATATCTAATACAGTTTAACTCACTTATTTGCATGCAAAACTTGCCCTGTTTACCTGGTAAATGTAACTGAAGGAATCAAAATCATACAGGTTTTGTTTTTTTAGTTTTCTCAAAATCACTTTCCATGGACTTGTTTCCATTGATCTAAACAATCCGAGTTTTGGTTTACTTTCTATGTTTTTAGCTAGAAATTATATTCACGTTGCATATACATTGAAAGTCTTTATTTTGTGAACATGGTAAATTGCCACCAGTTTTTAACAACTGGACTTTTAAATATTTCTGTTTCTACAGAAAAATGTGTTGTGTAGCTTATTTAGTTGAACTAAGGGCGACATAATACCAAATGTTATGTCTGTTGCTCTGGTCTGTTGCTCACTACGCTCAAACAAACCACACTCTTCAAGCAAACCAACAGCAACAGCATAACAAGCATACACACCCCACCCCACCACACAGACACCCACCCCTTACACGCAAACCTTCCACAAACATCCTTCCCGCTTTATAGCACACCCTCAAACAATGTAAAACTAAATAATCAAAAAATATACGCACCCGTCATCACCAGAAAATGCCGACTGCACTTCTTGCAAACGCCTCTGCAATTGCTCTACTTGGGATGCTTGCTCCTCTAATAGTTTCACCCGTTGTAGACCTGCACTTAGCACTTCACGCGCCTTTTCAAGTTGGACAGTAACCGATTGTTGATTTTGCAGTAGATTAGCCTTTGCTTTATGCAATATTTCTCGATCTTTACGAGATCTCCAAAGATCAGCTTCAAGCTCCTGGGTGTAGAGCATAGCTTCTTCGAGTTGCACATTCCGTTTATCTTGCAATCGGTTGAATTCATTTGTCAGAAGAGTTAGGTATTTTGGTCTTGCCAAGTTGCCGTTGGGTATACCCGCAACAAAGTTTGAATGCGGAGATTTGTCTGCTGATCGCAGATTGCTAAGAGTAACTTCAAGTGCGAGGTTTTTGGCGTCGCTGCTTTGTAACGCTTGTCTCATGTCTTCTATCAACTCACGTAGACCTTCATTTTCCTCTTGCAGTCTCACAACATGTGCAGACATTGCTTGTTGTTGCAGGACATTGCTTTCTACATTAACAAGATCTTTGCCATCGTCGCCGTCTGCCAACTTTCCTTGCTTGTACAGAACTGAATGGAAAATTTCTGATACTGGTTTTTCGCAGAAACATTCTGAACACATAGTGCGAACACTATGTCCTTGTCGAGGAGCCATATGAACTTCTGCTTCCACAAGTTCTCCCTCTCCTTCAAAACCCCACCGTTTCCCCTCCATAAGACCAACTTCGCCATTCTCTTCGAGAAAGCTCTGAACAAGTTGTCGATGGAATTCTTTGAAATCCATCGTCCCATTGGAAGTGTCGACATCTTTTTCAAATACATCTTCACAATTCCGTAAACCCAAAACTTGGAGAAGCTTCAAGAAATGCTTTCTTGACACACATTCATTGCCTGCGAAGTCCAGATGATGGAACAGTTCTTGCAAATACTGGTCTAAACCAGTGGCAAGTACCACAACTTCATTTTGCATTGGTTGGTTAAGACCATAGGCATAAGACATGGCGCTGACAAGCCATTGAGCTCGTCTTGCTGGTAATATATACGATTGTTTAGTTGTGTCCATGATTGTTCAACACACCTGGGCTAGAAGTTTACATACACTTTTAAGTCCAACTCTAGTCTAAATCAAATTGCACTGCTATTCAAGAACTAAACCTCAAAGCACACCCGTGTGTTCAAAGTAATCAGCTCGGAAATGTAGATGTATCTCGCTAGATAGAATACAGTTGAGTAGTGATTGATGTGCCATTTACTCTCAACTCTGTGTACTTAGCGAATGATTTTACATCTCAACGGAGTAATATATTTATTGTAATGCAAACAAGAGCCAACAACCTCAGCAAGCATTTTTAACTCAATGCGTACGCAAGAGATTGAGTCATCAACTTTAACATGTTTAAGCGTTTGCATTTTAGTGCAAATCTGATTCGATTATACAAAATGATTATTTCGACATTTTTAACTCAACAAAATATATTGTCTTCTGTACAATTACAAATGACTTTGAAACAAACACGGAAAGTGAGCTTAAAACACATTTTTATTATTTACAAGTCAATTAATTACATTTATAATGACGCAGTTGAGAAAGTGCTATGATGTAGCACGAAGCATCATTGTAGGTATGTTTAACATCAGTTTACCTTGCATTTATTTACTTGCATTTATTTACAAGAAATGTTACAAATGATAAAAAGTAATAATAAATACACGTAGACTTACATTGCTAGTGACATCGCTAATTTTTTTTTTTGTAACAAGTAGTCACGGTTCCCCCATTTCACATTTTTCCCCCTTTTTTAATTGGCACAATCTTCCCTTTTTAGATAAAAATTCCCAATTTTATGCAAACCTATCTTCCTGCCCCAACAAAAACAACACTTTTGCCGCCACTGTCTACATAAAGCTACATAACGAGCTATAACGGTCATTGTCATGATTGCATATAGGCTACATGACATGACATGATCCGCTGTCAATCTGCGTATTCACGTTTGATGTGCTCGTCAGGTGAAATAAAGATAGCCGCAAGATTGAGCTGGATCTACTAGTATATTAAACCTACTTCATATTTGCTATTTATATACATGTACAGGTTATTATATACTTATGCATTTATTTAGTTTATTTATTTGTGTATTTATCATTTCTATTTTTATTTTATTATTATTAAAGGAGGTATTCGTGATCCTATCCTCTTTTTATGACATTTTTCAGTAAATATCCACGACAAAAGCTTATTCCCAAAATTTCAGTTGATTTTGCGTTTGCGAGTTATGCATGATTATGTGTATTACACTGCTCCATAGGCCACTGTTTACCGATATTTTTGCAAAACGAATTAATCTGCAAGAAATATTTGGTACATAAACATTATGTATAGCCAGAGGTATCCAGTGGTATAAAAATCTCATCTTTTTTTGAGAAAAGTGGGGGATGAGGCTGTGGATCACGAAATGCCCTTTTAATATTATATATTATTTATCATTAATCATTACCATCATCATCATCATCATCATCATCATCATCATCATCATCATCATCATCATCATTATCATCATCATCAATTTGGCATCCATCGGGACATCCAAATTTGCAAATATTAGGCTAGCTACATTCCTGACAATAACTTCATGCTGAAATAAAAGATGCAGTGTGGTGGAAAGTGCATAATGCCTATCATATGGGTTGCTCTACAGAGACCAATAAAACTCATTTTCTGTTCACCGAATACAATAAAATAAAATTGGGGAAAAAGTACAGTTATTACAATGCGGTGGCAAATGAAGTACCCATGTCATTACGGTTCACATTCAGGAACGAAGATCAAATCGTGTCATTATTGTTTGCGACCAACGTCTTTAACATGTAGGCTTAGGGACTGTGCAATATTTATGTGTACCTCTGGGGTGGTGAATAATTTCTCAACAATTGCTTGGCCCTCTCTATTTGGCCTTGCCAAAAAATCTTTGCCACTCCCCTTTTGACGTGCCAAAAAACCTTTGCCCCTTTTTGACGTGCCAAAATATCTTTGCCACACCTGAATACACATGCAAGATTTGGGGGAACCAACATTTAAAGCTAAATTATCTTATCATATAATGCGACGCAGCGAGCAGGAAGTTTTGCATATTATTTAAAAGTGTTCCTAACGATTTCCTACACCTTTCTAGGGCGTACTAGAAACGGTGCCCAAAACATCCGTGCCAAAATCAATTGCCCCACTTTCGACCTGCTAAAATCGCTTGTCCCCCCTTCCGATCTGCCAAAATAGTCCCACCCTTTGTCCTGCCAAATTTTTGTTTCGTTTTTGCCCCCCCTATAATTATTTCGTCACCCCTTACCTTTTTTGACTGAATTATATGCAGTTCGTTTAACCTCAGTGTTTGGCCCAGATATGTATACTCCCTAACTCTTTCAATTTCCTGGTCTTCAATGATGATCTTTTCATCTGTTGCCAAATCTGTCATATATTTTTTTTCCTTTGTGCATTTTCAATCCCACCTTCTTGCTTTCTTTATTCAAGTCATTAAATTGTGTTTCACTGTTGTCCTTCACTGTTGAGGTAGTAAGGGCAACATCATCTGCAAATCGGAGGTCTGTTAATTTTTCTCCATCAACATTAATCCCTCTTTCATCCAAAGGTAGTTTTTTGAAGATAGCCTCCATAGCTGTGAATATCTTTGGTGACAATGTATCTCCTTGTCTAACTCCTCTGGATATCTTAACAATTTCAGAAACGTCACTATCCAGATGGATTCGAGATGTTGCATCTGTGTATCCTCCAGAATACAAACATACCCTTCATTTATACCTATTTCTCTCAGTGCTTGGAAGAGATCCTGATGTTCTATGGAATCAAATGCTTTCTCGTAACCAATGAATCCAATACATAGGTCAAGTTGATATTCGTTTGATTTTTCAATGAATTGGTTTATTGCAAGTAGGTGTTCATCCAGTTCTTTCTTTAGTCTACGTTGTACAGATGTGAGAGAAGACTAATGGGTCTGTAATTCTTGATGTCTTCTTTGTCTCCCTTCTTGTGAAGAAGAATGATTTTTGCTTCTTTCCAAGATTGTGGGATTTTTTGGTGATATAATTTGGTTAAACAGTTTGCTTCACTTCCTCCCTCCTCGAGAATATCTTTTGTTATCTTATCTAACATGTCTAATCCTGGTGCCTTGTTTTTCTTCATCTCCTTGATTGCTGGTTCTACTTCACGAAATGTGATGTCTGGTAATTCTGAGTTTTCTGGTGATGTTATTATGGCTTCTAGGCTCTTGGCCTCTGTGTGTGAATTGAATTGTATAGTTCTTGATCAAAGTCTGAACATGCTGAACATATTTTGAGGATTTCCTCCCTATTCGAAGTTGGTGAACCATCTTTTTTGCGCAGTTTTTGTATTCTGACTTTCTTTCGACATTTTTTATTAATTTCTTTGGAACCTTTTCCCATTTCCAGTATGTTTTGAATTTGTTTCTCCTTCATCTTTCTATTTCTCTGTCTTCGTTTCTTTCTGGTGGTTTTAATAAGTTCAGCATATGCTACTTTCTTTTTCCCCGAGTTGTTTTCTTTTTGAGTTCAATTGGTCGATTTCAATATCCTCCTTTGTCTTCTGTTTGGAGTTTTTACTTACAGGTGCTACAGATGCTGCCTTTTATACATAAATAAATAAATTTTGGATTTATAAAGCGCCTTTCTCCAGATCTTAGAGGACTCAAAGCGCTGTAATTTCGCTCTTCTAGGATGATGTTTGTTATCAGGCTGCATCTATCATCTATGTTGAGATGTTCATCTTCCAAGATATGAAATCTATTTCGCAATTGGATTTGAAATTCTTTCTTCCTTTCTCTTATTTTAAGCAAGGTAACTTTCTTATTTCTCTGGCTCTTGATGAATTTAAGTCTGGCTAACTTTCTACTGATGTGAATGCAGGTTAACACCATTCTGTGGTCACTAGCAATATCTACTCTAGTGATGACTTCACACAGTTTTTACAATTACTCTCTGACTACTGACAACAGATAACGCAATAATATTTATAGCAAGGTGAATGTGGTAAATCTGCTGAAAACGACCTATCCAAGCACAATTTGTGACCAAAATGTAGATTTTAAAGGCAAAACCACAGGTGATCCTTATAATATCTTTCAGATTTTATGTCATTAAATGAAAGAGCACACTTACGTAATAATCGGATTAACTACCATAGCAATAGGTACAAACAATTTTTGATTATATCGCGCTGCACTACTACGTTCATGCAGTACCTCTGCATTGAACCATAGATGTCAAATAAATGCTAATCACTTGCACCTGTAAGATTTGTCTCTTTGAAAAGAGCGGTATTGTATTCAATCTATTATATGATTGACGACAGGTGATGAGTGCAATCTGCTTGTAGTGCAGCGCGGTATATTCAAAATTGTTTGTACCTATTGCTATGGTAGTTAATCCTATTATTAAATTACGTAACTTCGCCAGCGTATAGAGGTTGTGCATATGAGTACATTAAACAAAAGCATGATTGCAATCTACCGCGACAGTTCGTCTCACACACATAACAAATGCACTACAATAGGTTGATAAACAACATTTGATTGAATGGACTGCACTGCGCCATGATTACGGTGAAAGACACCGGTTCAAATCCTTTGTTTGGAGCCAATCGATAAAAACATGCAGGACCTCTATACTAGCTTCATTTCAATAAGCAATGGTCAATTCTCTTTAAATTGCAAATCTTGTGCAAAAAGTTACTATTTTCGCCTGTTTTGTCATACGGTTGTAAACTCAATGAACTATGACTGACAAATTGATATTTTTCCCTTTCCTTTGCTTTCCCGAATTTCTCTTTCATTTTTTGTACGGAGGCATTTTTTTTTGTCAGGGAGCACTCTGGCACCCCGCTCCCCTTTGTTTTGCTGGCTACGCTATTGCCTACCGTGCAAATAGCACACATGAAAACAATCTACTACAACTTAATGGCATGAGAAGGTATAAATTTTTATGAGCTGCCGAATATAATATACATGATATACCTAGTAAACTTGAACATACTTGTCAAATTCCCAAACATTATAATATGTACATTGCTAAATACTTAGACTACACTTGTCATCATGTTAAAAATTTTTTAAACATGTCTTCAGGAATTGACTGCGGAATTCTGTAAACTTCTTGATGGCAACGAAATATCGCCCTCTGAAAGACGACACCTGTCACTGGGATCTTTCCCGTCAGTCGTGTAAGAAAATGACGGCGCTCGACACACGAATTTTGTGATCAGATAGCATATCAGCTATCTGAACTATAAATAAGCAATACAAGCATATCTCATTTGAAATTATAAGCCCTATAGACCCTCGCCCCCTTCTCCCTCCCTCCCCTCCTCAGGCACGTAACCAGGGGGGCTGGGGTGGACGCCCGCCAGGGTCGGATCCAGGAATTTTTGATAAAGGGGGCGCCTTTTGGTCGACGACGAAAAAATGTGTTAAAGGGGGTTACCCCCTCGAAAACTCAACGGTTTTGGCCCATTGTTTGCTGTTCATGGCCGAATTTGTTCCTTTTTTTTAAATTTCTTACAATTCTGGTATTTTTAAGTTACCGGCGCCCTTTGCTAGGGAAAAAATAGAGGGGCGCGCCGGCTGCGCCCCCCTAAATCCGCCCCTGCCGCCCCACCCCAAAGGCCCCTTTTGACCGAAAAAAGTCCCATTTGTGAGCGTCGCGAGCTATAAAATAGGGTTTATGCCTTTTTGGTCGAAAAAGGTCCAAATTTTAAAAGTCCACCTTTTCAAAATCAGCCCCTAGTCCAAAAAGGTCCAAATTTTGAAAACAAGTCCACTTTTTCAAAATCAGCCCCCCCCCCCAAATAAAATCCTGGTTACGGGCCTGCCCCTCTTTCTTTCTTTTTCATTTTGTCTTCTTCCCTTCCCCTTTTAAAATTAATATTAAAAAACAAAAAGCAAACAACATTTTAGGTCTATAACCATGACAACAAAATATACAGCGATATATTACTTGATAAAAAGTGATACAAATAGACATGGACCTATTACCTGGCAGCCACGCCGTTTGTTACGGGTAATCGATCAGCAATTATATTCAATTCATTTCAAGTAGGCCCTTTCACATAACTTTCTTTTGATTACAGTAGACTGCCTTGCAAAGCGTTCATATGCTTCCAGTCAGTTACCGATTTAATGGCGGAACCTATTTGTCTTGAACAAAAAGGTAGCTCTCGATGAATAGCTTGTCGGCAAATCAAATCGGCACAAAGCAACAATGCGTTACGTAATCTATTGTCTCTCCATGATTATTAAATCCTCCTTGGTTCTAAGTACATGTATACTCCGAACTTTTAGGTTAAAACCTAATTATAATCATACCGACATTTCGACAGCGTATACTGACTTTCGACCATTGTTTTCCAGTCGCATAATTATAATATTGTCGATAGTAAAGTTGCATCGCATATTCAACACAACCCAACCAAGCGGACCCCGATCAAACCATCACATGGGCAGTTTGAGCAGCTCATATGAAGACAATTCTTTCAATCTCCTAGGTCCTATCAAACATCTTTGGTCATCTAATCAACTTTTGCCATATCCGTGGTGGTTGTCTGATTACGTGTACTAGTATGCGTTGCGTAAGTCCCACTTTCCTATGAACAAAATAAAGCAAAACGAAAAGTGATGGAATATATTTTTTTATCTCAAAACAAGCATAGGACAATAAATCTAATCTTATCGTTGATGTTGATATCTTGCAGTGGCGGATTTAATCTGTCAGCAAATCAGCAGCTGCTGACCAGTCCCCCTTGCTATGTTGGCTTACGGGCCCCCTGCCTTTTTTGGGTAGGGGCTTTCTTCTCTAAGGTTCTTAATAAAATAACTTAATAGACTATATTAAAGCCGTGTGTCCAATGATGCAGTGGATAGAATAGAAATGAAAAAGTTATATAATTCTTGTGCAACAGGGCAATGCCATTTATAATTATTTTGTGATACTTGCTCCTCCTCCCCGTTCCTCTGTAAACACGTGAGTGTCAAGGCTGGAAGTCCTAGCTGTACAACTGGCTGTCTCAGGCCCTACTCTGAAGATGTGCATTTTACCCACTTTGGCATCATCCAGAGGTCAAAGGTCAATGGCCCCAGATTCGGAATACATCACTAGCATCTTTTTAGTGAACTTTGGTCTATCACTTTATAAAGCATAAGACACTAGGATCCCTACTCCAATCATTATAATAAGCTATAATAGTTGAACAAGCGCATTTCTGGTAGAACGACTCATAACGTAGTATATATCCTCTCGACTGTGGATCTCAAGGTTGTGGGTTCGAACCCTGGTAGAATATTAATTGTAATAAATTTGTTTTCCTTTTGTTAAGTAAGATGTAATAATACTGGCAATAAAACTGAACTCAGCGCAATCCAGCCTCATATGCTAAAGTATATCATGTAAATGTATTATGTGATGCAAATGTTGACCAGTAAAAAAATATCGCCCCCGGGGAAATACATCGGGTAATAGATGACTTCAGCCAGCGCTATGTTAGACGTGAATGTCAATAAATATGAATAAAGAATCTCTTACCTTGCTTGATATTTTAGATCCGAATGCCTTATTCCACTGCGTTTGCATTGCTCCACGAACCTGCGAGTAACATGGGTAAGGGATCGTTATCAAAATATGTATCGTCCATGTTTATTTGTATGCGTAATGACGAATAACGGATTACTATAAAGTATTTCAGCTCATAAAACCCGTGAAGTGCTTACACGAGACGCCGAACGCGGGCGCCAACAGATTACTATAAGGCATTTCTATAAACCCCGTGAAGTGCCTTACGCGAAACGCCCAATGCGGGCGCGGCCAACAGATTACTATAAAGCATTTCTATAAAACCCATAAAATGCCTTACGCTAGACGCAGAATGCATGCGACAACGACATTTTTTTTGTACTGTAATATTAAAAGTCGTCCTCGACGGCAGGTTGGTTTATCACTGTTTATACCAATCTGCGATTAATCAATGTGACAAAAACAAACAAGCAACAGAAAAACGATGAAAACACACTACGAAAAGTTGATATCTGACACCCCATAGGAACCCCACAATTAATTCCGGATAAGGTCAAATGAATGTAGATCGCCAACCCAAAAAACTTTATAAAAATGACTTCTTAGGCCCACTGACATGGCCATGATGGCTGAACTGACAATAAATTTTTGCATATTACTGCTGTAAAACGTGTCAATAGCTTACTTACCTCTGAATTAAAATAACAGCAAACTAGTACTAACCATACGCCCTGAAAATGAGAAGAAATTGGTGCTTATTATAAACCAAGAAAAACAGTAATAATCGATTACCCGATGATAAGTATGTATTAAACATTTCTACAATACGCCATTGAAAACCTTCCTTTGAAATCATTGTGGGCGCCGATTTCTAAACCTTCTATCGTTATATATCTTGAATATTGTTGTCATATTATACAAATGGTAGACACTGTCTTGTATTTTGGCACAGAAACATCAGAAAAATGAATAAGAAATAGCAAGATATTTTCGAAAAACCTTTTTATCATAGAATGAAGGAATAACTGATATTATTGGGCTAAACTAAAATATATCTAAATAGCGCCCTCAATGTTCACACAAATATACAGTTTATAGAATAAAATTTACCACAAAAATAGCAGATGATTTTTCTTTTCAAGCAAGGAAAATCTATTTTAAAAATAGCTAAAAAATAATATGTTTGTTAGTGTGAATGCTGTTGGTATTGTCAGGGTCTAGAATTGATCATAATAATATGATGTTTTGTTAGAACACAAAAAATAATTACATGACGCAATTATATTATGATCACTCTAATTCCAAACCTATTTCAACCAAGGCATGGATTTTATGGAAAAGAAAAGACAAAAATCCCACACGGATGTCCGCTATACATGGACATAAAGATGTGTAAGAGTACATGTAGTCCCAGACAATTTGATGATAAATACAATAATACAATATAGTAGGGGGTTTCGAAACTGGGATCATTGGAAATTGTCACGCATTCCAGTGTGGTATATCAAGTCTATGAGGCTGAATTGACATAGATCAGTCCTTCCCTGCATAGGTGCCATTTTGTTTCCTTCCTTCATGATATTATTGATCAGTTGTAACACTTGACATAAGAAAAATACATTTGTTAGCATATTTACAATTTAAAAATTAGTAATCGACGTGAAAATTATGACAGTGATTATTGAGGTATATGCTTGATAGAATCAGACCAGATGGGATGATCTTATTGACATAGGGTTAAAAACACCCCCCCCCCCCTAAAATTACAAAACATTTCTGTGCATAACTTGACATAATATTTTGTTCATTTTGCAAAAATTAAAAAAACTTGTGAATAGAGCAAAAATCTACCGCACCGCACAACAACACAGAACATGAGTGAAATATTTTATGACTACAGGGCTCAAAAAATAACCCCCTTAAAATTACAAAATATATCTTTGCAGAACTTGATATACGTACATTTTATTGATTTGAAAAATTCAAAAAAGCTGTGAATAGAAAAATCAATTTGCTACCCTCCTAATGTTGTCCCATTTCCCAAACCTTTTTTTGGCCAAATTAATCACTTTTTCCAAAATTGATGCTTTCAGAAAAAGTTGCAATTTTCAACATCCTATGTTGTAATAGGATGTAATGTAATGTACAAAAATGTATATCAACGTTTGATTGATTTAATTGTTTCTCTGTTTTCTCTAATTTTATGTGTCCGATAACTCATGCAATCATCTTTCAGTATAAAACAATGATTCATTAACAAGGAATTTGGACATGGATAGGGTTTTTATTCAGCAGGTGTTTCAAGAAACCTAGATGTCCTAGAAACCATGGAAACGTTAGAAAGAGCAAAATGGCCGTGGCCGTGGTGGTGGTATATCATCTCTTCCCACTTTCTGTGACCCGGGGTCCCGACATTGCTCTTATGAACTCTCCTGGATTTCCCTGCCACAGGAAGTATACTGCTTTCATAACGAGATTAGAGAATAATGACATGGATAGAGATTAGAGAATAATGTATTACTTGACAACTATTGATGATATCAAAGATATAAGCCATAATCATAGTCCAGTTTCCAACTATTCCCAAAATCCACACTATTCCAAGCATTGGTAACAACATGATAGCACTTCGAACCCCAGTCCTGCATAGAAATAATACAAGAAAGTGAAATGAATATATACTTCCAATGTGCGGATTAGGGTGCTAAATGGTGTCAGGGGGCACACCAACATTTAACGTCCACCGACAATATGCAACCAACCCGTAAACATGGTAAATAGTTCTTGTAAAAAGTAGAAATTGAATTTATTTGTTTCCTTTGTCAGGAAATATGTAAACATCTCAAAATAAGTAACTAAACCCCCTTGATATATTGACCATTATTCAAAAATGTAAGTGCAACTTTCAAATCTGGACCTTGCTACTTTAAATTGACCGGTGTTTTATTGTTTTCTAGGCTATCGTATCAAATGAGGTGTCTAAATGCGCAGAAATAAATTCTGCTTCCAACGCCTTTTTACAGATTTGTAATACAATAGCCCTCTTTTGAATAGTGGCCATTATTTAAGGGGGGATAATTAATTTTTTGAGGTGTTTATTTGAAAAACTTTTTCTGGTAGACTAATCGAGCAATCAATTATGTACTCGTAAATCTAAAGAATTGAACAGCTTAGATATTGCGGAAAAGATGAAAATGTCAAATATTCGATATTAGATTTTCGATCTGTATTCAAAAAAGATATATTAGCGCTAAAGGGTCCTCCTATATTTTATCCCATTATGAATAATTTCTGAGAGGCAATCATGTTCACGGTGGCACAAATGCTTCAGAAAGATGATGACGAGTTAATTATATGTTATTGAACATCATGGTCCAAATGTTTCTCTCTGATCCTTGTCCTCAAGTCTAGCATTAGTCCGAAACATCATGGCCCTAGTTGTTCCTTCCTCACCAAGGACAGTGGAAATCGTAGTTACGGAGGTGTGAGTACCTCGGGCTAGTCTAGCATTAAGCCTAATTTAGACATTAACTTACTTGACCACATCGATGTTATTCTCTGCAGAAACCTTGCTTGCTTTCACTGTCTTCTGTATCACTATACCCAGTACAATGCTGTTTACCTTTCAAGGTCAAACGATTGGAAAGAAGATTGTTAAAAAAAACTTTCAACCATGCGACATTTCGTTTCTAAAATACAAATGGGTGCAAGGTATTGTTTGGGTGTGTGGAAAGTAGAAAAATGTCTACCAAACATAATAGTGATGCTATCATAAATCACTTACTGTGATGATGAGTAAAACTGGCACAAGGAACGCCCAGATGAAGCCCCTTTTCGTCGTCAGCCAACATCTGCGAGCACAAGATTAAAAATCGGAAAGTAGAAAAACTTGAAGAAAAGTGAAGTGTTTTTACGGATATGCACTGACGCAGGGTCGCGTTTAAAGTAACAAAGACAATAATGAAAGTATAACATTTTGGAAACAAAAATGAGGAAAGGAATTCAACTGCATCTTCAAAATTTGGGAAAAAACCTACTTACTTAAAAAAATCCTCTTGCTACTTTAACAGATTGTTCACAGTTTTGTAACCTCTCGGCTTCATATGGGCAACTCCCTCTTGTTTGGCCTTCCTCAGATTGCAAGAGAGTTACAATGGCTGCCGGTTGGTTACAGCATAGTGTACAAACTGATGCTGCTTATTGTTACTAAATGTCACTAAATGATCTGGCGTCAGAATACACGTACGTCTCTGGAATACTCTACCAACCCACGTTAAATCAAGTACATCTTAAGCATAGTGCAAAAGTTATTTAAAAACTCATGTAATTAAAGAAGCAATTTTCCTGATGTGTATCACCGTAGTTTTGTTCCCCTATTGATTGTTAGTATAGTAGTAGTATTGTCTATAATATGTAATTTCTATTATTTGGTAATGCAAGCGCGGTTTAGGACCTTTTTCCAAAATGGGTATTTTTTTTCGAAATTTCAAAAATACAGTTGAATTCCTTTCACCATTCCCTTTCAT
The DNA here is from genome assembly GCF_039555335.1 of Amphiura filiformis. Classification (NCBI taxonomy): domain Eukaryota; kingdom Metazoa; phylum Echinodermata; class Ophiuroidea; order Amphilepidida; family Amphiuridae; genus Amphiura; species Amphiura filiformis. The sequence continues at coordinate 34,905,919 of NC_092630.1, read as the reverse complement.
AATAATGTATACTTTCATATAAATTTATCTTTGTTACCTTAAAAAGTATAGCGAAAATAAATTGCATGTTAATTGAGGGAAAGAAATTTTACAATAAATTTAAGGGCTGGGGTATGAACGTTTGGACAGTATTTATTTTGGGACATTAGAGCACATCAGACATATCGAATTGCATTCTGAATACGAAGAATGTCCTTCTGATATCAAATAATTTAGGTTTTTGAAATTCGCAATTTAATACACATTTTATGGCAAATCATTAAAATTGATATTTTTGATATTTAACAGTACTTGAAGTAAACTTTATCAATCTGATGATTTATACTTAAAGTGTATGTAGGTGGGATGAAAAGCCGACGATCAATTGAAAATTTTGACCTTTCGTATAGAAGATATGGATTTTTTTCCCAAAACACCAAAAAAAATTAGGTCTTTTTGGGAAAAAATCCATATCTTCAATATGAAAGGTAAAATTTTCAATTGACCGTCGGCTTTTCCTCCCTGCTACATACACTTTAAGAATATATCATTAGATTTATATAATTTACTTCGAGGACTGTTATATATCAAAATTTGACAAATATCAAATTTTTATAATTTGTCATAAAATTTGTATTATATTATGATTTTCAAAAAATGAAAATTATTTGATATCAGAAAGACATGCTTCGTATTCAGAATGCAATTCGATAGGTCTGAGGTGCTTTCATGTCCCACAAAAAATACTGTCGAAAAGCAATAAACGCTCATTTTAGATCCCTTAATGGTACCTTTATTTTCTTTTTTGTTTTTCAAAGTGTTTCTATTGTTACATACATACCTTCCATCAACACCAAATTTATCGTGTCCCACTCCAAGTACTATTGCTGATATCAAAGTTGGGATTCCTATAAATATATAGCATATAGATCACGGTTATTTTATTGTCTGCAATAGTTCCAAGAATATAAAATAATGCTAGACAATAAACCAGTTCAATCCCGATGACCATCTGAATACATATCACTCCGCATAGCGTTCCTCATGTAAAACTTAACCCCGAGATTATGTTGACGCAGGAGGTGTCAGATGAGGGATGTGCCCCCCCCCCCCCATTTCAGCCATGGAAAATAAGCAGCTCTTGGTGTGAGATTTAGTACCTTGGGGTGAGATTTTACTACGTTGGCGCGAGAGCGTGAGAAAGTGTCCAAATGCGTGAGTCTCACGCTAAATGCGTTGACGAATGCACTAGAGAAAGATAATTATCCATCATACACGTCGTACGACAAAATTATAAATAATAGGTCTACATGTACGTCATTATATTTTAAATGAACGTAATAAAGGAAACAAAATACCCCATCCAATGCAGTAATAAATCTTGGTGAAATCCTTTTCACTCCCAAAGACAATCACGATTAAACGATAGAGATGTATAGCTTCTACCATCATCCAACAGAAAACTGAGATTAATGCATAGTATAGAAACACTGCCACTACTTTACAAGCAATCTGAAAAGGAAATTTGAAGAAAATCATATAATTAAAGACAGAGATAAAAAGAATTTATTGCGTCTGACGTCATCTGTCAATCAAATTCGAGCACTGTTTGTTTGACTTGTTGAACGCGGATTTATAACCGGGCGCCTTATAGTTAATTTTGCACCTTTCGACAAGCAAACCATCTCAAAAGTTAGATCTTTATAGTAGGAAACTTTCTTTGGCGAAGGCACCATGTCAACAATGCCTAGAAAAGCTGCTTTTTGCCTTGTAAAAGTACGTAATTTTTCGCCATTTGCTGCTATTCCTTTTTTCCGATCAGCACCGGATAGATCGGTCTTCCTTTTACGCGCTGATTAACCTGTGTAAACCAATCAAGGATCGTAATTGACAGTGACATCAGACGCGATAAATTCTTTTTATCTCTGTCTTTAATTATGGTCAAACTGAATTATGATACTTCAAAAGTGCGCAGATAACGTAGGTTTTGATATTTTTATAATTACCCACTTATTTCCCTAAATTGGGTTAAATATTACAATTGGACATTTATTGCCAGTTAGGTACAAATAAAGCATTATGATTTAGATATGTTCGCTAAAAAGGATAATACTTTTTTCAACCCAAAAAATAAGTTAAGTATTTGTATTTGTCTGGATTCCGGAATAGTATCATTAGAGAGCCACCACAGTATGCATTAGTTCTATTACGCTGGCAAGAAGAGATCAATTTTGTTAATAAATATGTTAATTATGTTCCTTAGTATGTGGTAATGGTCGAGTTTCTTAGAATTTGTTTTATTATTTCATCTCCAGAACTAAACGATGATAATTTAGAACGAATGTTTCAAATCTAAGAAATTAAATGTTTACGTTATTATGTACTAGGGTATTTTATGACATATATATGCAGTATTTTTTAAACTTATTTCTTGCATATGTCTTAAAACTAACCGCATTTGAAGTCGCAGTTTCACTCATCATTAAAATCATAAGTGCAAAAAGCAGAGCAAACATCAGTTGCCGATGGATAAACAGGCGTTCTTTGTGTAATGATTCTTTCCATCTGTAAGGAAAATAAAACAATCATGATAATGTGTATAAGAATACATCATCATCATGCATGGACATAGATTTTGACAGTGGTGTAGCAACATAGCGTCATAGAGGCGGGGGGGGGGTCGGTCTCCCCCCCCCCCTCGGATGACTAACGCTACGTCACTGGATTTTAGTACTAGTTTGATTCAAGTAATTCATCTATACAATTTATTTTTCGCAGACAAAGACAAATCGTCCATTTTTATCATTTTTTTTATCATTCACTCATATTTTTTGTAATCTGTTACAATCAGCTGTCAATCATTCTGTCACTACCTATTTGCTAGCGCTGTAGAAGTAGTGATGTAACATGATCAATTAAAATAGCGCAGGTAAAAACAATTTTTGTATGTATTGCCCCACACTAGACGTATGCTGTAACTCTACATTACACTATTGATAATCAAAGAATAAGTATAAAGACTTGGATCGTAATTCTATTGAAACTTCACATTATGCTGAGTGAACGTACGTTTCACTCAAACCTGTACGCTTAGTGTCTTCGAAAAGAGCGGTAGTGTATTCAATCAATGATTGCACACATACACAGATATGACAGGTGATGAGTGTAGCCTACTTATAGTGAAGGGCAATACATTCGAAAATTGTTTTCACCTATCGCTATGGTAATTAATCCTGAATATTAATAGATAACTTACCCAAGAAGAGAGAAACTAATCAGTCCTAATATCAATGAAAATATTGAACAGCCATTTCCCAGGTACGTTATGGCCCTCACGACACGCGAGTATGGTTTATCCTAAAAGAAGCAGACCAAAATAAGTTGTGCTTTTAGTTTGTTTGTTTTTGGCAACTTACACGTCTTACCAAGCAAGAAAGCCGGGGCACCAAATTAGATTTTTCCATTAATAACAAATCAACACGCCTCATAATCTCCGGGAACTTTAAAAATGGTTGATTTCCCTGTGTCCAGTGTAAATTTTTCGACCAATACCATTTACATCAGGTGATTGGCTTAAAATAGACGTCGTGGGATGCATAAGGGGCATAGAAAAAATGGAACCAATTTTAGTTTTACCCTTTCAGGTGTAAAGATGCAAAAAAACATCGGTTCCACTAATGTAGGAAAGCTATAAGCTAACTCTAAAATCTCCTAATAGCGCCATGCACTAGAATCACTAGCAGGCTATGTTAGCACATTTATGACAAAGGTACCAAAATCTGAATTTTAATGATTTTTTACGATCGTCTGGATGATCAAATCACTGAATGGGCCTTAACAGTATAAGTATTTCGAGTTCAACTGAATGAGTTCATCATGATAAATAACACATTTTTATTTATCAAAAATCGATTATGGCATAGTGTAACAATTACGTAGAAGCATTTGGTAACTCAGTATAACAAGGGGCGAACCGTTAGGCCGATGAGGGTTAATAATTACGTATACTTATTTACTTGTTCCACAAATCGCATAAGAGCAGCAAAACTTGTCAGATGTGTACATTTACATTTCATCCCGCATTCTTGGGATAAGTCAAGTGTACAACCCTTTTCCGACCAGTACCTGAAGTAAAGAGAAAACATTAGGCATTTTGGTTATCAGTATACCAAGAAAGTAGAGCATATGAAGGAAGGACTGTGATATCAAAAGTATTTGTTAAAATATGAACAAGACCAGATAATACATATATAATAAACCAGGTAAGGTGTAACGGTTCAGGGGTACCTGAAATGTGCCTGCAAAATTTAAAAAAGCTATGCATTTATACACTATAAACATTACCTAGTCATGAATAGAACCAATAAATATTTGACTAGGGCACCTATTACGAGCGACAATAATAGATTGTCCAAAAATACTAATTAATCAAATAAACCGGGAAATAAATCTGGAACCGTATTAAAAAATTAATAATTAAATGACTAACGTACATTAACCATGTTGACGTTGAAAAAACAATATGCACCAGGCCGGATTCGGATCCGTAATTAAACAGATATCAAAGCTCTTTACATTTATTTCCCAGTCAATAGTCTATATCACACCATTTGCCTTCCTACAATAACGGCGCCCATATGAATACCCCATAACAGTTCCCCATATTACACCGGGGACAAGCGACATAAAGTGTCTTTCCCAAGGACACAACTCGTTTGTACGGACGGGATCCGAACCCACAACCTTGCGCTCAGTGGCGTAGCGAGGGAACATTGATAAAATGAATCAAACCTTTGATAAAATATTTAAGACATTAATAATTAACAGTTACCCATCTTGAGTGTAGTAATAACATCCCGGTACTGCCGTTTTTCCAGGAGTAGTAGCTTCAAGTGACTGAGTTGGCTAGAATCAAAGATTAATACAATTTTTATCAGTGGTGTTAATTTATTACACAGTTCCATATTTTCCCACAAATATAAACTGAGCTCAAAAAGAAACTTATAATTTTTCACAAGGTCATATCTTGAAATCCTGTCCATCAAATTGAATCAAAATTACACAGAGATTTACTTCAATACTCTACTCTTAACACATGTCAGTAACCAAGAAGTTATCCAACTGACACAACAGCAAAATGCACTGACATGGGACAGCTTCCTGGACCACATTCACAGCCCAGCCCTGTTTCATGAAGAAAGTGTATGAAAAGCAGAAAACAGCACCGTTTTATCATCTGTGTAAGGATCTTGTGTGCATTCTCACAGATTTTTTGTCCTGGGTACCAAATGTTGGGCTGTGAAAGTGAAGGAAGTCCAGGAAGCAGCTGTCCCATGACAGTGCATTTTGCTGTTGTGTCAGTTGGACAACTGCTTGGTTACTGACATGTGTTTTGAGTAGAGTATTAAGGTAATCATGTGTGTAATTTTGGTTCATTTTGATTGACAGTATTTTAAAGATTCCTTTTAGACCTTGTGATTCACAAGTTGTAAAAAAAAAATTCTTTTTGAGCTCAGTTTATATTCATTACAATTTGAAAGCATCATCATGTGTGGACACAGCTCTATACATGCGCATGTGCAGAGCCCTGATCAACCTACATTATTGTAGAATAACCATTGCAGCCAGGATCAGCCTCCCGAGTCAGTTTGTACGGATCGAAAGAGCTACAAAGTGACTATTTGCAGTAAGCTCTTCGGAAATTAAGGCAGCTGTGTACTCTAGACATTGCTTCTTTCGCAAAATTGAGTTTTTTTGATATGTTTGTACTTTGTTATGTTTGTTATAAATACAAGGAATGAAAATTTAAAGGATTTTATTTCACTATTCCACTCGTGTTTGAAATTGCAAAGGAAAGAAAATCTTTGTTGTACCAGCAGGGTACACGCGCGCAACATTGCATCGCGTTGCGTATCGCGCAATTTGTTAACGCACAAATACGCGACGCATACGCGACGCTTATCTGCATGCGCGGCGCATCTTATGGAAACACCGCGGAAGCACTGAGTTCACAAAACCTAGTGGTCAAATGGCTCCGTTTTAGCTGATAAAATGTGGGTTTTTCAAGTTCTTTCCCCGATTTAAATATCAAGTTATGAATGGATTTCGCTCAAACTTCTCAAGGGGCTGTGGATTTACCCGATGTTCACGTAATATAAGGTACAAAAACGAAAACTGCCGCATTCTCCTGTGAGATTCGATGAAAGTGTTCATTTTCTCTGTAAAATGACGATTTAGGTACACGATAACTCAATAAATACAGCATCTATAGGTAAGCAAATATGATCATCGTAAAAAGCATGATCGACTCAAGAAACGGTTTTCTCATTTTTTTATATTTTGGTCTATTTCCGATTTTAGGCATCATTTTGTGCAAATATGCGTTTTTGAATTTTTAAAAGTTAATTTTGATGCCTTATATAAACAATATTTCAAAAAATATGGCCAATATCAAAAAAATAAAAAACCGTTTTTGGAATAGAGCCTCAAGATTGAGCTAAAAACAAAATAAAATATTTTGGAAAGAGTGTTTTTTTGTTATGATGTACCTAACAAATATTGCCAAAAACTCACTTTTCTGTGATTTTCTTCATAATTGTTGTTTTTACCCCAAATCTGTATTTATATTAAGATTTATTGATGTCTTGCCTTCATATAAATGTAACGACTATCATATGAGATACCACCAACTTCTATTCTATACATTATTACGATTTGCGCATGCTCTAGTATCCCACATGGTGTTCCTATTACAAGCAAATTTGACACTAACTTGAAATTAAATACACTAATTAGAGACCATTGCTGTTTGCTCTGGATACATTTTTACTGCATTTTTAGCTAGTTAAAATTGTGATATATTTAATTTTGAGAATTACAATTATATAAAAGAACACAAGCCCATCCAGCTGCTTGTATAGAATATTCGATCGTGCACGTGTATATCACAATGCATATTTAAACTTTCTTTATCTGTGTCAACAATAGAATATTGATCACCAACGGAGCTGTTCAGCTGTATGAAAAAAATATTTGTAATACAGGGTGTTGACACTGTGCAGGGCTAATCAAACTTACGTCTATTGGGAGACAAATCTCCAACGGATCATCTGACTCGTAAGCTATTATGTTCCCATATTGATCCCACAAATTGATGGTAATAATAGGACTTAATGTCTTGGTCTCACCCTCATCTGAATTCTGTTCCAACTTAAGTGTTACATTTTCTGGTAATGCTACCAAAGCACCTATTGTAGCGAACCCAGCTGTGAAAATCAGATCATTAACAAAAAGCGTGATGTGTGCATAAAACATGTACAAGTACATGGTACATGTAATGAATTAAATATTTTGAGTATCTAGAATATCTTGATAAATATGGAAAGGGTACTTAATTTGGCTTATTCCTATTAGCTAAAACCAGGTTTGAAAAAAAGTACTTTATTTTAAAAGATCGTACATTATGTTTTAGACATCAAATGAAAATAGTAAATGCTTACTCCCATCTCCAAAATCGAGAGTGACGTCAAGAGAGAAGCCATCTTCCAGAGCAACATTTAATTTGTTTATTCCAGGCAGCGACGGAAATACACACACACCTACAATACCAAAAGATTCAGTAAAGTAATCATTGTTTCAACCCGACTTATTTCTCTTTTACACAATCTGTTTCTGAACACATTGGCTTGCAGAGAAAACAAGCCCAAAGCACGATTTTCACTTTATTGAATAACCTTGATCCCACTCTCCATTGATATATGAATTTGAATGACATTATTTCAATCCCTTTTAGCATGTTTGCTATTATGCCCGCCAAAAAGGTGGATTTCATGAAGGCCTGATGGATTATTGTGCGAAAAATATATATGGGTTAACCCACTTTCGACAACTTTTGGTTTACAAACCCAAAGAGTGTTTAGCCCACAAGGCAATTAGAAAAATGTAGGCTTTTTACTGATATCAATATCACAGAGACCTTTGATTGGACTCCTTTTAGGTTTACATTATGAATAATAATTGTGTCACCTTCAATAAGAATTATTTGGAAAACTTAAATCCAAACTTACCAAATGTGTTCCCACCATCTAAACACAGTTTATCATCCGACTGCAGAGGGGTCGATGTGATATCTTCCCATGCTCTTAACAATTCATTGACATCACCTGCAGAAGTGTCAGCTCCAACTATGGACTGTAAAGTGAGTACAAGCCAAAAATTGCAAGGCTCGAATGATAGTTTTGCATACGGACATCATCCAGTCCGGACTGGAGGGTTATCTAGAAATCGAAATCTGATTAACCCGTGACAATTATACGTGAAGCGACCATTCAGCCCGGGCGGGAGGGTGATCCAGCAACAGAAATCTGATGAACTATAAAGAAAAGGAACTCGGCAAATAGCCATCCTATCCCGCTATATCATATACACGACATACATGCAGGCCTTGCAGGGGCGTCGCAAGAGCCTCAGGGGACCATGGAAAAGGAGAAGTGCGGGACCCTTTTAACATCTCCATCATTTCTCCTCATTTTCGCTTTTGCTCGGGGCCCTGGACTATATCCACCCTGTCCACCCGCTTGCTACGCTTCAGAATGAATATCAGGTTTTTTACGGGTCAAACCCTTTCATCCATGCTCGTAACTCGTATGCATTAATCTGAACAACTCTTCGTACAGATTTTGTTCTGGTTTTGTTATCTTATTTTTGATTTTGAACGGTTTCCAATAAAATATCACTTGATATTTAATACCATGACCACCATGCACATAGAAGCAATAGTCAACTGTATAAAATAAAAGGTGTGGTATGTTACTTGTTTGATATGTGTTCGATAGCTGCTCAAATTCATGTGATGGAATAATGAAGTTGAATTGTACATATTTTTATCGACATAAAGTAACTTACTGTGGCTCCCAAATGCTGCAGAATTACGGTTGACATAATCGAACTGGTTTCTTCATTAAGAACTACAATACCACCTGAGTCTGCGAAAATGGCACATTTATTTTAAGATTAAATCATCACGAATTTGCTTTAATTCAAGATGTAACAGGAATATTTATTCCATAGTTTTTCACTTTGATTGCTTTGTTTAGTTGTTTAAGTTCATACCTATCAGATTTTCTAGTTGTATCTGCTTCAATGACTTCGTGGTGATTGCAGAAGAGGTTGTAAGTTCGAACCCTGTAATTAGAGCCATAGAAATGTAATTAACTGTCTCTCTATACAATAAATTACATGTCGGCCAGATAGTCATGTAATGTTGAAAGCAAGAAAAGAAATAAATTTCACAGTTGAAAGTATTTTTCATAATGCAATATTATCTATTTTACTGTTAAAACATTCCGTCTCCAAATACCTTCAACTGAAACGATGAACGAATGTGAAGCGTTATTCCCGTAGTCATCATACGCAATGTATGTAACAACAGTATCTCCAATAGGAAAAAGACCCCAGGATTTAAAGTTGGATTGTACTGTGAAATATCCGCTGTTATCGAAAACAAATGGTTCGGTCCAATTTACAACGGTTGAAGCGTTCACTTGTTTTGCTTGTATCGAAATATCAGTAGGGGCGCTCAAAAATATCGGCGCCTCAGAATCTGTAAGGATTGACAAGATTCGAATCTGAATAACTGCAAATAACGTACACCCAGATTAAGAGCTGAATAACTCCAAATAACTCATCAAACACCCAGATTAAGAGCTGAATAACTCCTAATAAATCCTCGAACACCTATTAAAAGTGCATTTCGTAATCCACAGCCTCCTCCCCCCCCCCCCCACTTTTTTTCAAAAAAAAAGTTGAGATTTTTATACCACTGGAAACCTCTGGCTACATATAATGTTTATGTACCAAACAAAAAATCCTTGCAGATAAAATCGTTTAGCAAAAATATCGTCAAATTTGAATTTCGTTCTGGTATACCAGATTACAAGGTGTCCTATGGAGCAGTGTAATATACATAATCATGCATTACTCGAAAACACAAAATAGGAATCAACTCAAATTTTGGGAATAAGTTTTTTTGTGTGGATATCTACTGAAACATGACATAAAAAGAGGATGCTAGGATCACGAAATCCCCCTTTAAGCTAAAATAAACTAACCTAACCAAATCTCAAATCTTATTCTTATCATGAATTCTAAACACAGAATGGAAAAAATATTCTACATATTCAACAATATATAATTTCGAAGTCACAAACAAAATAAAGATGGCATGAAAGGTGAATAGTGCCACTATAAAACAACAAAATTAAATTCTATAATACATACTTACCAATCACAGTAACAATAAAAGTATAATTCACGTAGTTTTCAGAAGGATCCAACACTTTATATGTCACCACGGTAATTCCAATTGTGAAATTATCCATAGGACTGTAGTTCGATTCCAAGATTACATCCTCCTGGGAGTTGTCAATGGCTATAGGTTCAGTCCAATTGACAGCTGCTACCGGCAGTCCTGGATCTGTTGATGTTGTAATGTTCCTTGGAGTAGTTATGACCACGGGCGCTTCGGTATCTGCCGATGATTAGAATGAGAATGCAGATAAATAAATTCATAATCTTATTTACGACGTCTTTATTTTACTTCGCCCTCATCATTTTGTATCGATCAACTGATTTCAATTATAATTCACATTTCTTGTGGCGTCCCACAAGGACAAATTGGGGCCATTATTTGTTTCATTCTTGTTTATTTATTGTCTCGTTGTCAAAACATCTTCCACGAATCAAACGTTCGCCTTGATAAGGCATATAGAATAAAACGATATACTAAAACGTCGCAGACAATTATATTAGATAAATATAATTTATCTCGCTTACCCACACATCCTAACAATTCAAACCTCATGGCAATTCCAATGTTCCAGTCTAATGGATGAATACGTATGAAGGATGCCGTAACAGGTTTATAAAACAGGTGAGTAACAGGTGTGTCCCGATCCCAGCTGCCTTCGAACACCTAGGCAATAAAAAGTCAATATTGATTTTTGTGTTAAATTTTGTATTCGTTGATATTCACCGTCGTAGTGTGACGTCAAAATCGATCGTTGCCAGGTCAACTGGTTCACGCTATCTTTGTTCGGAACCACGATCAAAATGATCACAGCACAAAGTCAATGGGTTTCTAACACGCAGGTGTGCAAACCAAGGGTAAACCAGTAATCAAGGTATGACGTATTCACTACGACGGCGAATATCGGTTTAGATCGACAGATTTTTAGCATATTGCAGTTGCGTACCTATGTGATGCCTTCATATTACGCGGACTTTGGATGTCGACTTTTTTTCCATGATGCACTGCGTATTTTGGCCGCTCCCCAGCAACCGCTGGTGGCGCATCGTATTGTGAATCGACCGAAGTTGCTTGATAAATATAAAGTTAAGTGATACCTCGGCAGAACGTTGTTAACATTGATATTATTATGTTAACATTGATATACCAAATCATAGACCGTGAAGACATGGACGGTCATCTGCAGCATATCCTTTGAAGCTATGATTGTCTCGCCTGAACACAAAGACAAGATAGTCTTCATACCTGCCATCGAATCGATTTACCGTACAAAAGGTCAATAACTCAACTCTCGTCCACTCAATTGCATTATCAGTCGCAAACCAATGGAATGTTGTGCTCTGAGCATCCGTGCAAGCATGACGTTGAGACCAAGGCTTATATAACGCAAATTGAAATTCATTCAATGCCAGAGTAACAGGTAGTGTTATATAAATCGAAACGGTGAATATATGTATTTATTTAATTAACTTGAAACTGCAGCAAATAAGCGTTTTTTACCGTTTCATTTCTTGTAACTATAATTGTTTTGTGACAACAGAGTTTACATTGCAGACGTAACTGTGTCAGAGACAATGTATGTACTTCGATTGAATGCCGCTTCTTTCAAACACGCTAATCCAACAGGTGCGAGCGGGACGTACATGGTCTCAGCATAATGTGAACTTTCTATAGAATTACAATCCAGACGACCGTCCATCTCTCTAATGTCTATTGCAAGCTTGCTTTATTCAGTAAATACCAGACCTGAAATGTTTACCATATATACACATATAAACATTATATATACACATTATAGGAGATAACCCAAGCTGACAAACCTCCATAAGTCCATCTTCATCAGTTACATTTTCCCAGATGACATCATCTAGGCTCGTCATAACTCTGTATCTCGAAACCCAAGCGTCCGCATCTTGTCGTCCTTGCATGATAATACCAGTGACCAGTACCGGGGTCCTAAAGTTTACTTGAAACCATTGTGTTAGGTTATTATATTGCCCAGCCCATGCCTTAGGACCATTCAGACGAGCAAACGATACACCATAGTCAGATAAGTTGGCCGATGCGAAGAATTGCTGGTCAGTGATGATACCATCTTCCATTCCTAATAAGTCTTGACATGGTAACGGTTCATCTAAGGAGATGCAAGAAACAAGCATGGATATACAGATTTGCAGGTTCCAATGCAGCGATTGAAAATGATTTATTAATCTCATAGTTTCCTAGTTACTAATATAATAAATAGAATTTGGTTATAGTTTAGGTCAAATGTATATGCAACTACCAGGAATAAAAGACGCCGCATAGTGACAGGTACTTAATGAAAGACAGACTTACGTAAACAACCAAGGAGTTCGAAACGTAAAGCAATCGTAGTAATCCATAATGTCGGTTTAATTCTTATATAATGTACAAAGACAGGACTGAAGAAGTAGTTTGTGGCAGGAGAACTATCATCCCAGTTGGCTTCAAACAACTATACAAGAAAACAACAACATCAACAACAAAATATTATTATGAACTTCACAGATGAAAAACTATATTATTCCGGTTTCTTGTTTTGTGGTGTACGTAACTGGTATTTCCAAATTGTATTAGAAAATGATAAACATGGATATGCATGATTGTAATTGCTTTTACATACTGAGAGCATTAACAAAAGACGATTTTAACTAATACACGGTGCGTGTGTCTTTGGATTAGTGGGAGAGTGGGTGTTGGGTGCCACACTTTTTCGCATATAATGTTTTGTGTGCATTTGTATACATGTACATGTCAATGCAGGTATAATAACCTACTTTTAGTCAAACTTCAAGCAAAATATTACTGGCAGGAAATATACATCAGGAAAATAAATATGAAATGTCTTTTCAAGTCACAATAAATGAACTTACTTCTTCCTCTCCAGTTTCGTCAAGAACAAAATTCCAAGTTTGATAATCCAAACTATACTGCACTTTGAATCTGGTCACCCATACATTAGCACCCTTTTCACCTTGTGTAATGATTCCTGTAATTGGCAATTGACGCAGGAATTGAACCTGGATCCACTGTTGGGCATTATTGTAATACGATCTCCACGCGCTGGCGGTATGTAAACGAGCCAGTTCCGGTAGATAACCGCCATTTGTAGTACTAGAGGAAATATCTGTGTCTGAGATGTTGCCGTTTTCCATTCCTAAGGCATCATAGCAGGGTAGTACTGGTACTAGTATTGAAACGAATGGTAAGAGAAATGAGTGATTGAAATTTTTATTGACCAGTTCTAAAGGAACATAAAGGAAAGAATGTGAGGTCCAAGATAGTTCACTCTTACTTCTTCTTCATAAGTTTAAAGTGGATGATGTTCAACTCTTTATTGCAAAATTCACCAAGTGGTAGATAGTTGAATCATTGTTCATTAAGTTTGAATCGCGTATGTAGCTACATGTATCACATTGCAGCTTACTAAAGACAGTTAGCTATTTCATGCTTGTGTTTTTAAGAGTGATCCTTGCCACAAAAACAAAAATGTTGCAATTTTGGTAACGAGTGGGAGAAGAGTAGACATGTCACTGGTCTATAATTCACAAGAAATCGAAAATAGATTACCAAATTGAGCCAATATATATGTGCTTTTTGTTGGGTATCTTAGTAATTCCTACAACAACAACAACAACAACAACAACAACAACAACAACAAAATAATGATTGATACCATTTATTGCTTTTTAGCGATATTTTAAGTATTAATTGGTTTTTAAAATACCAATGTCTTACTTTGGCATCCAAGAAGTTCACAACGCATGCTGACATTACCGTGCCAGCTTTGAGGTAGAATCCGGACGTATTGAGCTAAAACTGCTTCATGAAACAAATGTGTCACCGGAGTTGATTGATCCCAGCTACCCTCAAATAGCTGAACAAATGAACAAATGTGGAGACAACACTTATATTATAAAGAACTTGAAGATATTACTTCTTCTTGTAATATTTACACAAAATGAATGGCTTCAATATTGACTAAATGTGTCGGTTTACATGGTTTAGGCCTGGGTGCTCAATCTCGCCGATTAACTCTTCGGCGTGCCCGTAACCTAAGCCGCAGACCCACGCCGATGCACATATGCTGAGAAATAAAATACTGTTGAGATATGCACTAACAAAATGTGTGTCTGCTCGATGAAAAGCCATGTTCAGTCACCCTTTCATCGGCTTGATCGGCCCAACTCCTGCATTTCTCGCAACCGGCTTATAACACTTGACAACAATAGCCTTACAAATTAGTGTCCTTGAGTGCGTTGATTCTTTGCCGGATTATATCGACTGATCCGCAAATTGCTCACGGTGAGTAAACTCAAGTAGGTACTACAATAAACATTAATATAAAGATTTCGAGTAATGAATGCCAAACCGCAGAACAAGAAGATGGCAAGATGTTGCTAACTCGATGCCCATAACTGCTCGCGATTTCACAACCAGGGAGCACGTGTGGCCGAGTGGATAAGGCGCCCGACTCATAATACATAGGTTGTGAGTTCGAGCCCCGCTCGTGCCAACGTGTTGTATCCTTGGGCAAGGCACTTTATCCTCATTGCCTACTGGGGGATGGGGGTTGGGTTGGATTGGATGTTTGTATAGTTTATTGTTTCAATGTTGCAATATTGGCGCTGATTAAGCTGCTGCCTGCAAATTGCATTGTGTCTGTTTAGTTGTGTTTAATGTACAATTCTAGTAATTTGACCTGCGGGTCACCATTAGAGTTTGAAATAAAACCTTCCATTTTAAGCTACACTATATTAATTCGTCGGCATACTGCGGCTTGAAACTGCAAGCCGCACGAGAGTCATCGAAATGCTCTGAGACGACGCAGAGTTAATCGGCAAGATTGAGCACCGGGCCCTATGTGACTCAATTTTGTCTCAATCACAAACCCTACCTCTTGAACACCGTCTTTATCATTCACATACACCAGTGTGGTTCCATCCAAACTAGTCTGAACCTTGTAAGAGGTAACCCATTGATCTGCATCGGCTCTTCCTTGTACAATAACACCAGCAATATGTGTATGCCTGTAAAGGTTTATTTGAAGCCAGGGCTGTGTATCACTGGTCAACGCTACCCATGCTCCAGGTATATCAGTTACGGCCTCCTGGTTTAGACGCCACTGCAACAGACCAGTACCATTGCTTAAATCGCTTGACGCTTGAAGTTGATCATCAGTGATGTTTCCATCTTCTACACCAAGCTTGTCTTGACATGGAATCAATATGCCTGTGACAAATATGAAAAGTCGTATTTAGTGCACTGTATGCTAGAATGTGATATTTTAAAGTAACAATCATTCCTAACTTCGTTTCCTCCTACCAATTTCGGATAAATATATAATTATTTCCAAATGTCGATAAACGCTAGCACATATTGTGACCCTGACACATGTCAGGATACCTAGTTTTTTAAAAGTTTAAAACATTCTACATATACCATAAATGTGTGTAGGGGTGTGTGTTTGGATTTTTACTTATGAAAGTACTATAATAGTAAATTTCTGTAAACTTTTGACGAGAGCGTACTTCGGAGTAACTAACAACTGGTATGACGCGTACAGATTATATCAGCAGCCGATCATAGACAAGTGTGTATGAAACAGTGAATACGTGACGTATTAAAGTACGATATCGGCAAAGGTTTACAGAAATTGATACTAATGTCTAAATACCTTTGCCCTTGCCACCCAAGATGTTGGTGAATGGTGAACCCAAATCTTTGAATTTAAACCTTATATTGTCTAATTAGGTGTTGCCAGTGCAGCGATCATGACATTAAAAGCTTTTAAAATATGTGCCACAAGTCGCTTGTCCCTGTCGATTTTCTAAAAAGGATTTCCCTTACTAAAGCTAGCCAAAAACAGCTTCCTCTTTACAAGTCCAGCGGTTTAATTTAAATATATAAACAATCAAGCATTATATTTGTCGATTACCAGGGCATCCCAGAAGCTCGACGCGTAGTGCAATATTTCCATTCCACGATCGTGGTATTATACGAATATATTGCGCTATGACTCCTTCGAAAAACAGGTGCGTTGCTAGGCTATTCCCGTCCCAGTTTCCTTCAAACAGCTGCAAGAATATTAATATAGTTCACTATATTAATAATTTAGTGAACAACCTAATCTGAATGCTTTATTTTGAGCAACTGAATTTAATTTTAATTTTGATCCCCGTTTTAATCACTTAATAGTATTCATCTTAAAATGTCTCATTTTTTTTAGCAAAATCACAGTAGAATTCCTTTATTTTCAAATGTCATGTTGCAAGATATAAGATGATAATTTTACGAATGAGAAAAGCTAATTAGTGACACATGGAAGGTATTCGTGATCGTGATAATTATTTTCAAACAGAACACTAGCTACCTACCTCCACTGTTTCATTGTCATCTCTGACATAGTCCCATGTTACTCCATCAATCCCATATTCCACATTATAGGTAGTAACCCACTCTTCCGCATCCCCTCTTCCTTGTAAAACCACACCAGTTACTAGTAGCTGACGATACAGATCAATTTGAAGCCACTGCTCCAGGTCATTAACTCCGGCTACCCATCCGCTATTCAGATTAAGTCTCCCATTGGTTGCGTCAAGGCTTCCGGATACACTGGATGCAGTCAATTGAGCATCCGTTATGTTACCAACTTCAATTCCCATTTGCTCTTGGCAGGGCAGAGGTATAGCTGGTAAAAGTAAAAAAAAAAAGAACCACGTTATCTTTCATGTCTTTCTCATATTATTGACAATGACGATTACCGTGTGAACTGCTGAATTGTATTTAAACTTAACTTGTTAATGCAAGTTCAGTTTCATCACGGTAGTGTTAAAGACGTACGTAGCGTCAACATTATGTAGCATATTTGAAGAAAAATCAATCCAACGAAGTGAAACATGAAATTTACCTTGATCCATTTGAAAACAAATTTGATACACTAAGTTCTTAACACATTTACAATGGACAGTTTGTAAAGTATATTGAGATAAGAACCTCATTAATTCGTATTGCGCCCTGTATGCCAATAAATATTCTATTGTATGTAATAGTGGGTTTTACATTGCACCTACTTATAATGGGCTCCAACTGACAAAGGAAATACAGAATGTACCAATGGTTACATGTACTAGAAAAGCAAAGCAACTACAAAATAGGCAAAATGATCTGCATCACTCAGCAGCAACATCCTTGATAATCGTTACCTGGGCATCCAAGGAGTTCCACTCGCATACTAATCTGACCATGCCACTCTACAGGTCGTATACGAACATAGTGTGCCTTTACTGGTTCGTAGAAGAGATGGGTGATATTTACATCCCGATCGTAGCTACCTTCAAACACCTGATTCAGAAATGGTTCAACAAATTATAGGCAAGTTAAAGCTTATTCTAACTTAAAAGTTCCTCATAAATGGCATAATTTATTGTTTACAATTCCCATTCCTGGTGAGTCCCGGAAATGATCCCATTCCCGGTGTGTTCTGATAAGAAAATGTTCCTGCTGAATTTTGAAAAAAAACCATCATGCGCACCTACTATTAGCCCAAAAGAATGGTTGTCAATAAGGGGGAAAGCGACCTTCAAGGTGAGCAAGATTTGACAACAATGGGGTAAAAGAAAATGTCCAAATATCACGGCGTCAAGCATGCGGGGTGGGCAAGATGCCCCACAAGACTAAGTTATCCGTCTTTTGCTCCCCTGGCTACGCCAATGAAAATGAGACCACCAACAGGTCTGTGCAATGGATGTCTATGGTAAAATAAAATAATTACCGTTTATTTCTCTTGCTTTATAAGGGCTCATCCATATTACTGTTCAAAATTGCCGAAAAGGCTCTCAAAACACACAAACAACAGGCACATACTATTCATACATGACAATATTTCACTCCCTATCAGGCCTAACGGTCGAGTAGCACAAGGCTCACGAACTGACAAAAATATAGAATAAGGACTCTATGAACGTGCCCTTGGTAACATGCTACCGGGGAACCTCGGTGTGGGAGTGGTGGGGCTGGGGCTGTTGATGGACTAAACTTCGGTAGCTTGATTTGGAAGACCACCGACGAGGGCTAGGGGGTTTTAAATACCAGCTGTGTAGGCAAGTAAAATTCGCTACCGTATCATTATGTGATAGAATATATAGAAACTCACCTCTATTTCACTATATTCATCATGAACATATTCCCAAATAGTATGATCCAGACTGATTTCAACTTTGTATCTTTTAACCCACCAATCTGCTGATGGATTTCCTTGCATATTTACACCAGTAACCATCATCTGACGAAACAGATTAATCTGTAGCCACTGATTCGAGTCACTAACACCGGCAATCCACGCTCCAGATGTACCATTGACCTCCGGTAGCTGGTTATACCTGGCGTAAATTGCTGACGAAGTATCGCTTGATGCGGTTGAAGTAGTTATTTGGTCGTCGATAATAAGACCGGATTCCATACCAAATGGGTCTATACATGGCAAGGTAGGTGCTTTAGGAAAAATAAGAATTTGTTGCATAAAAATATTGTATTTAATATACAAATACAACGTACTTTAAGGGGATGTAGTAAAAACTAGTGGCCCCGCGGTGTTGGATAATAATAGTCAATTTTAAATTAAATACCAATTTTGACTACTTTCCCGAAAACAAAGATGCAGCTGTGTTTGTTTTACTATACTTTATGTCATACTAGGCGTAAAGGCGCACATATATACGTGCACTGGTGTATTGGACAGTTTACATTCGTTACATTTCTTGTCCACCATTTTTATTTTCTCAGATGACCCGCGACTGTAATGTAATAGTCAAGTACAAGTTCGTCCATTGTTGTTCACAAGTGAACTCCGACGTATAGAATTGCACAAAATAATTTGCAATAGCAGTGGAAATTCTCTTGGCTTATACCAATTTTTTGCCCCCTGATTCAGCGGTTTTGGAAAATGACCATGAACATATAAATATCGGGTTATATAAAGATCATGAATACATTTTTAAAACGTTATTGTAAAATATTTTGGGCAAAAATTTTGCAAAATATTTTGTCAACAGTTAAATAACATTCTGTTAGAATGAATGTTTTGCATCACGTTTTCAGAGATGTTTTATGAATGTTATTAAAACGTTTTTATACCCTTCATATAACCCGATATTTAAACCTTTTTTGTAAAACGTTGTATGTTTGCTGGGTAATCGGTAGTGTATTAACTAATGATGCCAAACATCTCTGATTAGCATTTTCTCTACTTGTGATCTTATCTGAAGTAAAAAAAATAGTTTTCAACCTTCTTATTTCCACAAAGCTGCAAGGCTTGTATTGAGAACACTATTAAAGTTGAAGTTAATTTATTCGTGGCGTTGTATATATTTTAAAAGAGCAAAGTTATACGGTTTTTAAACCATATAAAATACCGTACACAATTATTTTGTAGTTACCTTTACAACCAAATAATTCCATACGGATGGAAATGGGTCCCGACCATGTCAGTGGTAAAATTCTGATATACTGTGCTTCTATATCGTGGGAAAACAAGTGTGTCGCTTTCGCGGTGTAAATCCAGGTTCCTTCAAATATCTGCAAAGGCAAAACATTCATTATCAGCATTATCATTCATTATCAGCTTCACGGGCGTGACATGCACCATCACCAACCACCAACTCCACCCATCACCACCACCTATCATCCACCACTAATATTTTTATTTCAATATCAATATAAACCTGATGATTAACAGTGTTCTTTAACGTGGCAAAGCAGAAAGTGGTAAAATTTATACTCTGATAGCGCTAACATGTTGAATAAGAAAAAAATATCAGTAAGCCAACTAACGCTGTTTATTTTTGATTTTTTAACTTTTTATTCGAGTTCATGTAAATAATTTGTTGTGAATAAGACGTGCACCTCGGGTTCACCATCTTCATCCGTGACATTATGCCAAATAAAACCATCTAGACTCGTTACCACTCTGTAGGTTTTCACATAATAATTAGCATTGGCTCTTCCTTTCATGATAACACCAGTAACAATTGTCTGACGAAGAAGATTGACTTGCAACCAACTGTTATCAGGTACGGCTGGAGTCCAACCATAGTTACCACCGAGACGAGCGTAGTTTACTGCGTAAGTGCTACTAACAGTAGGTGTCGACGTAATCTGGTTAAGTAAAATATCACCGTTCTTCATTCCAAGGTAGTTTTGACAGGAGACTCTTTGGGCTAGGAGATGTACAGGGTAATAAAGCAGTTAGAAATTAGTATTCTTAAATGTAGTGTAAATGCCAAAAGGAAAGAATCGAAAAAAAAAGAGCATAAAACCAGTAGAAAAAACTACATGCATGAACTTACAAAGCATTTAAGGGAAGGGGTATGAACGTTTGGACAATATTTATTGTGGGACATTAGAGCACATCAGACATATCGAATTGCATTCTGAATACGAAGAATGTCCTTCTGATATCAAATAATTTTGATTTTTGAAATTCGCAATGTAATACACATTTTATGGCAAATGATTAAAATTGATATTTTTGATATTTAACAGTACTCGAATTAAACTTTATAAATCTGATGATCTATACTTAAAGTGTATGTAGGTGGGATGAATGAAAAGCCGACGATCAATTGAAATTTTGACCTTTCGTATTGAAGATATGGATTTTTTTCCCAAAACACCAAAAAAATTAGGTCTTTTTGGGAAAAAATCCATAACTTCAATATGAAAGGTCAACATTTTCAATTGATCGTCGGCTTTTCCTCCCAGCTACATACACTTTAAGAATATATCATTAGATTTATAACATTTACTTCGAGGACTGTTATATATCAAAAATTTGAAAAATATCAAATTTTAATAATTTGTCATAAAATTTGTATCATATCGTAAATTTCAAAAAATGAAAATTATTTGATATCAGAAAGACATGCTTCGTATTCAGAATGCAATTCGATACGTCTGAGGTACTCTCATGTCCCACAAAAAATACTGTCGAAACGCGCAAAACGCTCATTCCAGATCCCTTAAGTAACATAAGAAAATGTTTTATAACTTTTATAACTTTTTTTTTTAATGTGACATGAACCTAAACAGGGTAATTTTGTTAACCAAATCAAAAATTTATTACTCACGGGACTGAGCTTTCGCCAACTTGTCTGATGGCTTGATCACAGACGAACTAATCCACTGCTTTTCCCGCGGAACTTGGTTGCTAACAACGCATCCTTGTTACCCAATGCTGAAATAGTGAAATCAACATCACTTCCGTAACGAGGATGCGTCGTTAGCAACCAAGTTTCGCAGGAAAAGCAGTGGAACATTTCATCTGTGATCAAACCATCAGACAAGATGCCAAAAGTTCAGTTCCATGAGTGGTAAAATTTTGGATTTGGCTAACAAAATTACCCAGTTTATGATCTCAACAATCCTACCAAATGAATATCTTTGCTGAAGGTGACACGAACCTGTTATTTTCAGGATTATATTGAGGATTGAGAGCCAGAAAGCCTCAACTCACAATCACCTGCTCCCACAAAATTTGGAAAAAAAGGCAGGACTCTGTCGAACTATGGTTATTAATCATAACAAAATTCAAAAGAAATTCTGGAGGAAATTTTGATTTTTGAAGACCAAAGCAAGGAGACATCCTAACATGGTTGGTATGAAGTTAAAGGGTATAAAATAAGGATTTCAAATCATCATCATCATCATCATCATCATCATCATCATCATCATTATCATCAATATAGCAAGATACAATAGTGATTATAGCAAGTCTATAATATAGGATGATGTAAATATAATTAATAATTTTGTTATGCTTTGTCAAAAATTATTACATAATATTAATAACAACTGTCAAGGAGGTTTTCTGATCATTTTAAGGGGGTACTACACCCCTGCCCAATTTTGTGCCTATTTTTGCATTTTTCTCAAAATTTATAGCGCATTGGTAACAAGTAAGATATGAATATTATTGGGGCAAGGGTTACAACTACTGCACTGAAAATTCAGCAACTCAAGGCAAGTAGTTATTGATTTATTGATCAAATACTGGTTTTCCCTCATTTTTGACTGTAACTCCACAACCGTTGTCTGTGCTGAAAAAAAAATTCCAGTGCAGTAGTTGTAGTCCTTGCCCCTATAATATACACATCTTTCTTGTCACCAATACGCTATAATTTTTGAGAAAAATGCAAAAATAGGCACAAAATTGGCCAGGGGTGTAGTACCCCCTTAAGCCTAAATAATGAGTTCATGAAAGAAAACCACTTAGCCGCCGTTTGAATTTGGGGCTCTATGGGGGATTGGCTAATAAACTGGGAATATCCAGTTGTAACTTTTAAATCTCTTAAATTTGACTGTAATTTGAGCAGTTCGGGCTTAATCTTTCAAGACAAATTTTTTTAAAGTACCCCACACACCGACACCGCCTGGCTAATAATTATTTGGTGCAGAAGGGACACTAAAATGAATACACGGGATCAATACACGTGAATTGCTATGCACGATTTTGATATCAGACGAAAATTTTCGGATACCGGGTTAGAAAATGATGAATATCTCCCGTAAATGATTTTTTCTCAAGAAACCAGATTTGGTCTCATACACTTGAAAATACGTGTTGAACAGATATGATAGTCGCTAGAATGCGCTTTGAAAATTGGCCGTGCGCTTTGAACTCAAAATCTAACCAAAACTCTAATTTTATATTGCGTTGGTCCAGTATGGCTACAGCGTGTAGTACAGCTGCACTCACTACTAGGCAGTATAAAAGTCGATGACCATTGACCTCAATGGGGTATACAAGCTTATTCACGCACAACCAAGATCAATACCCGGCTATTGTGAGTAGCCTAAGTCATGTCCCTCGACTAATTATTCGTCTCAAAGAGCTTCAAAGGTCTGAACCAAATGGCCAATCGTGGCTGTGGATTCAACCTACCATGGCGATTTCTGCCATGAAGATATAGGGTCGATGACACTGTGCCCCATTGGGTATTATACAATCAGGCCTGATTACAATCGTGCAAAAAGTATAAATTCAAGACAAACTTGAGGGCGTCCTTGTGAGCAAATCACACATTACCGTATTGCTTTACATAACCAATTCAATACAACAAATGAAGCCACCTTAAAAATCAACTTACCCCGGCATCCCAGCAACTCAAATCTGAGAACAAAATGGCCGTACCGACTGACTGGATAGATTCGTATGTATTGCGCGTAAATAGGTTGGTAGAACAGGTGCGTTACCGGTGTGAAACGATCCCAGGAGCCTTCAAAGGTCTGTTACCATAAAATATAAGTGATGATTGAAAACTACAGGCATTTACAGTTAATTTGGGGTTTTTATGACACCACGGTCCTCGATTAAAAAACATATTTAAAAATGAAAGTAATTTAAATTCAACTTCAACACTATTTGTTTATTTCGTTTAGCTGGAGCGCTTTCGAGGAACTGCCTCGTCATCAGCCAATGTTGTTAGCTGTGATGTTTTTCTTGGAAATAGCTAAAACCCAACCTGATCAGGTAACATCACACTAGACGACGGCACATAAGTCTAGTTCCACTTGTCTCGGTTCAATAAAGGTCATGCTTCTTGATCTGGATAGGTTCCAGGAACCGTCTATTTGGTGCATGTTCTTACTTGCTTTTACCATGTTTGCATGTTCTTGTACCGCCGAATTGGAGCCAGCGGCTTTGGACTTATGTTCCACAAGTCTCTTATAAAGTTTCCTGCTTGAATCTTCGATGAATCGTCGGCCGTATCACATACTGACGTATCCGACATTTTTAACATTTTTGAGAAAATTGGTATATTAGTTTATGTTCTACTCTACATATTCACCAAAAACCATGCCTCAAAGTGGCTTAATTAGTAAGATATTAATTAATTTAATTACGTCGTATTTACAAAACTTGAAATGTCTGCATCACATAACGACGTATTTGCCGATCACCTATACTGCGCAAGCCCAGTATAACGTATCTGCAATTTGGAGAATTTGCCGTTTCACATACTGACGTATTTGCGCTACGTATTTGCGCGACTCTGTCATTGCACGGCAAAATTACTGTTTTGTCCTTTTCACATACTGACGTATTTGCGCAACTGTTTCACATACTGACGTATTTACGCGACGTATTTGTCATTTGAACGGCGAATTTGACATCAGTCCTTTTCACATAGTGAAGTATTTTATTTAATATTGATTTTTGGCAGAATAAGTTATGCTCTGATAGTGATAAGTGAATTATATTGAAAATATGGTATATTTGCATTACTGTTCACCTGGTTTTAATCGACAATAATATTTTAATCAAGATTATACAGCAAAAGAAAATCGCTAGATTTTCAAGTTCGATTTTCTCGAAATGCGTATTTTGCAAATACGTCAGTATGTGATACGGCCGACGGAATGTGGCGTGTCAATCTGAACATGCATTTTCGGAACACATGCTGTATTGAACGCTCTACGCAGTCGTTCAAAGGTACCTTCATTGTACGGCAAGATGACATTGAAGGCCCTACTCGTTAACTCGCACACGCACTCGCTCCTGCGAGTTGGATTTATCTTTCTTTTTGCGAGCATGTAAGAAGGTCCAATCTATCTTTGTATCCACAACTACGGAGCGCTGACTTGATGTCCTCTTCTTTATCCGAAGGATCTCTCACTATTTCCCTTCGATGAAGTATATAGCATTCTGACCACAATTAATTGTGTGTTCAACAGGGTGATACGACTCAAAACTCAAATATTGGTCAGTGTGATTAGGTTTCAGAAGACTTTAATCTTCACACTGCCATCGCTAACCCTCACGATTAAAGTATCGAGGAAAGGAAGTTGCCCGTCTTCCTTTTCCTCCCTGGTAAATTGAATGTTATTGTCCTACGTATTGACTTGACTTGTGAATTCTTCAACGTGTGAGGTCTTTAGCTCACAGTATGTGTCATCGACATATCGAAGAAACAACCGCGGAGGGGGCTACATGGGCTTCCCATCGCGCATCCATCTTTTTACTGGTAAAACTTCCCTCTGAATGCAAAGTAGGTGGTGTTCAGAAAAAATTCAAGTAATTTGATTAAACTGTCACGTAACATATAGGCTTTTTGTGTTGTCCCTTTATTCCAGGTGTTATTGCTTTCCAGTAACTCAGCAAGAACCTCATTCACCGGTATAGAGGTGAATAAAGCTGACACATTGAAAGACACAATAGACTCACCAGGCTATAATTTCAGATCTTTGATTTTTCTACACATGCCTGAGTAAAGGTAATATAGGGTCCACAACTTATAAGTTCCCCCCTAAATACTTTTTTCGAAAAATATTTGACGAAATGCAAACGTGTAAAAAGGTATGGGTAGCCTTATTTGTTTTACACATGTGGCCCGTTCAGTCACAATGGTTCATTATGTATATAAAAAAGAGACTGTTTTGAACAGTGTTAAAAGTTGCATCTGAGTCCATAGGAGTCTCAAACAATACAGTAGGCCAGGTCTATTCATGTGTTTGTTAAAGAAATCCTGACTGCTATGGACTCAGGTGCAACTTTTAAAACGGCTCTTTTCTTACACAATTAACCAGTGTGACTGAACGCAATAATGTGTGACGCTATAAATTGGTCCACATGTGTAAAACAAATGGGGCTATACATGCTTTTTGATATTTTTACATTTCGTAAAATATTTGTCGACTTATTTTAAAAAGTATTTGGGGGAACTTATAAGTTGGGGATCCTATATGATGTTACGTATTACCTACAGGCGAGGAATTTCCTCGAAAGCGCTTCCGGTAAGTAAAATAAACACAAGCAGTGTTGAAGTTTAATTTAAACTAGTTCAATTTTATTACCACTACGTATGAATATGTAATTCTGTATAATTATTTAAACATATTGCGACTTATTACCACATCCGCGGGACTTCATTAGAATTGTGATTATGACTGGAGCGGTAAGCGACCTCACTCCGTCTCAGAATAGTTCGACGGGTGTACACGGTATGGTGTTTGGGAATCGCAACTAATTATCTATACCGGTACCTTGTTCCTTCAATCATATTTAATATAGAAATTGGTCCAAAACTTAACAATCATGGAACAAAGTTCACTTTTAGAAGCAGGAGGATAACCTGCGGCCGTGAGTGGACTGGAAATTAAATGCACATAAAGTCGTCGGACAAAGCCGGCATGGAAAATCAAATTTAGCTGTTTTCTCACAAACTGCTCATTTTTTGGGCTAGTTGGATTCTAGGGCTAGCTTACATCATATCGGTTCTAAAAATGTATATTTTCATGTACGTATCATCATTACTTTTAAAGATATAGTACAAAACAATGTCTAATATTGCACACTTCGAGTGACCCTGCCTGCCCCCTTAAATGTTTATTTCCTCTTCCTATATACGTGCATACCTCAAATTGATTGTCGCACGGGCTTAACGTGCACAGTTTTTTACCTATGCACGAACCTGGAACCTAGGATTGATTGCAGATATCAGAACCGAGGATGGTCCCCCTTCTCTTTTCGAATAGCTCTGACACTTAACGTGCACAGGGTTTGACTCTTCCTGTACACGGGACCAACGGCTTTACGCGACTTCCAAATCACGGACGAAGCACAAACACTACCTATATCTGCACGTGCTATTGGGGGGCGAGAAGAAATTCTTCAATTAAATTCTGAAATTAAATAACTGAACTTAATTGAAGGATTCCCGACCATATAGGAACTTTTTGGCAGGGAAGAGAATTTTCACCTAAGGCAAGCCCAAGGCTCGAACCCTCGTCGATCGTATCTCCCGGCCGGCAGCGCAACGCTTTAACCACTCGGCCATCTCGCCCTCTCAATATAATATAATTAGTTTGGTGTAAAACGGTATAAAACAAACCATTTACAGAAATGATGGCTGTCTTGTTGAGGTATGGTTCGTATTTTGGTCGCTCGGAAGTCCCGACCAAGTTACCTGGTCTCGACCCACCTCAACAAGCCATTGATTATTTCTGGTAATGGCCTTTTTGTCGCCTTTTCTCTAACACGTCTGTCAAATGAAAGAAAATTGATGAACTATCCCGGGTGTATCTAGGAAGTCAATACAGCACCATCATCTACTGAAGATCACAGGAGAGCGACAAATTGTGTAGTGTCGGTTTTAAATTTCTAAACATTGCTAAAACCAATATCAAATACATGTTTACTATTTACTTAACACTAAGAACTTAACTTACTTCGACAGCACCATCCCCGTCTACAACATCTGTCCACACAGGTTTTCCCAAACTGGTTATTACACGGTATGTCTTGGTCCAATATGGGTAAGTATCATCTGGACTTCCTTGTATGATAATACCTCGCAATATAATCTGACGATAAATATTTACTTCAATCCACTGTCCAGCATATTGAGTCATCCACATTCTTGGCCCATTTAGGCGTCCCTCCTTGGCAGCATACACATAGTGGTGTGATGACAAGAATTGATCATCGGTTATATTGTAGTCCTCTAGCCCGATTGGTTCCAAACACGTGAAATCGACTGAAAAGTCAACATTTTTAAACTCATTCAATTTAGGGGTAACATGATGACATCGTCGACAACCTTCTGTTCATAAGTTGAAGCCCATTGCAAAACCGTATGCCCACTTGGCAAACTTGTGTTTTGAATTGTATAATACACTTATGAACTTTAACATTATTTCATTACCTAATTCTTGTATTTTAACCTAATGTACGGTCCCAGCAAACACAAAACGTTTTTAAAATGACGGGTTTTAAATTAAATGTCGGTTTTTATAAAGGTCATGAAAACGTTTTAAAACGTTTTGTATGAAAACACATGACAACATCATATTTAAAATGTCAAAATGTTATCGTAAATAATTGCAGTAAGTTTTCCAAAAAATATTTTTGAATGTTATGAAATGTTTTATACCCGACATGTAAGCGTTTTCTGACAACCTTTTCCAACCTTTTGCGAATAATGTCAAAAAGTTTTGTGTTTGCTAGGGTATTGGAATCTAATCTTGACCTTACTTTGACAGCCCAGCAATTCAAACCGCATACTAATATTTCCATGCCATTCGATAGGTACAACTCGAATATACTGCGCTGTAATCGGTTCTTGAAATGTATTTACGATAGGTGTATCACGATCTACACTTCCAGGAAATACCTGTAATTTACGAAACATGGAATGTGTATTCATTTCCAATCTCCCTGATCTCACTCATTGACTTCTTGAATTAGGTTTTGAAGTCAATCACGTCGAGAACAGGGCATTTGAAGCTGAATTTAAAAAGCTTTAAAAATAACCTGCTGCTATGTCAAAATACCAAAGGCTTTTTTTTCGACATTTTTATGTACAGCAGACCGTAGCCAGCCCTCCGAGTTTAGAGGGTTCAGTTTTGCCGATTATGGTAATTATTATTAACGATTAACAGCCTCATCCCCAATTTACTCTATCAAGTATCAAAATGCAGATTTTGGTATCAGGTGAAGCTCGTATGTTTCATATTAACATATTGAAATTAGGCGTTCAAAATCGGAATACCTATTTAATTTTGTTAATAGACCAAATAGGAGTCTGATATATTTTTCAATATTAAAGTAAACCAGTAAACACCAAATTTTACCTTAAGTTTGTGGAGGGGCCTAGCCTAGCCTGGGGTGGGGTGGGGCAAAATTTCCAAATTAAGAAAGACAAATATGCCTACTTTTTGTCAATTTCTTCTGTCGTTATGCCTCTGATTGTAGGCTAAAAAATTGCTCCTGCAAAAGAGGGCACAATTATTATTTTTTTATATTTGTCCCTGACATATCGACAACCGACCCCTGTTACGTCACTGGTCAACAATAGACCTATAGGGTCTATACCCAAGTTACAGACTTACAGAAGGGGAAGGGGTGGAATTCCAGTCAAATTTCGAAAAGTATTTCTGAACACTCCCTTACCTTCTCGTTCCCATCGCTATCTTCCACAAAGAACCAGTCGACAATATTTAAGCTATGCTGGACTTGAAACCTCGATACCCACTTATCAGTACTTGGATTGCCTTGTACAATTACACCAGTAATTGGAATTTGACGCAACAGCCCAGCCTGTATCCATTGATTTAGGTCGTCAAATTCGGCAACCCAAGCTCCTTGAGATTCAGATGATTCGACATCTGGTTTATGGTTAAGGCGAGCACTTTTCGCGCTAGTGTCATTGTTTAGTTTGGAGGATGCAGTAATTTGACTGTCGGTGATGTTACCTGCTTCTATGCCTAACGGATCGACACAAGGAAGTTTTTCACCTGCAGAAGGAAATCAAAATGTGTATGGTTTGGTATAGTTATTTGTTTTGAATGCAACGGATCCGAAATCCTAAAATTACGTTTCAAAATATTTCTAGAATAAGCTCAGTGGTGATTTAACACAATTGAACCATTGAAGAGCCCAGAAAGCAAAAAAATATGGAATAGATTGACACTTTGGTTTTGCTGCAAGCGCTCGCATAAACGGTCAGGAATGTCCTTAGCATAATAAGGACAATGTGAAACAGCAAAATATTACCTGGGCAACCAAGCAGTTCAAGTCGTAGTGTGATGTCGCCAAACCATGTAAGTGGCTGGATTCTTATGTACTTTGCGATTACCTCTTCATGAAATAAGTGTATTGCTGGAGTGATTCGATTCCAGGAACCTTCAAAAATCTATATACAAAAATGTTAAACATAGAATATAAGCTAATATATGGCGATTATAATAATTCCCTTAGATCTATTAGCTCAATCAGTGCTGGTGCTTATTTAAATGTCAATTCTTCTTTATCGAATACAGAAAGTTTTATTTCTTGTTGATACCTCTACGTCTGACTGAAATCAGAACTGTGATGGCCCGATAATATCGCACGAACATTGACGGCTTGCCATGCAGGACTTAAATTCGTAGTTTGCGCGGCAAATGCCCGCCTGGTGTCTTTCGTACATATTTCACGAATAAGTAAAGACTCCAAATTGACGAAATGATCTAATTAAAGACATAATGTGTGATTTGCTTCACAGCGACGCCCTCAATTTTACTCGGATTTCTACTTTTTGCATAACTGTAATGCCCAGTGGTGTACTAAAATACCCCGTAAAAGACTAAGTGCTTCAATAACAGTAAAATTTAACTTTTTGTATTAAAACCGGGTCGACCCGGTTTTATTCTGAGTTCAACGATCGAGTACTTGATAGCATGTACCGTGGATGTCAGCTTGTATGTACACACGTCGAGCGCGATGCTCCGTGCAGTTACATGTAATACGATCGGCGAGCGTAGTACACGCATTGTAGGCGTTGGAATGAATCGCAATTTTCTTCGTTATGCCTCATTTGTTTGGCTCGAAATTAAATGGGGATAATGTGATCAGTGAAAACAAACATTTAAATAAGAATCTATTCTTTATGCAAATCACACATTATTGCTTTAAGGCTGGTATTGCACATGTTGCAATTAGCTGACTACGAAAATGAGCAGTAGAAACGTGTACGCAAATTAAGACCATGGCAACGAAAATGTTAATTACGAGGAGGAATTGTGCATTTACGAGACGTAATGAAATGTTGTGACGCCAAAATATTTGGGCCCTGTTTATCAAACTGGGATTTTTGAATGATAAGATATCCAGAGAGGGAAAAGTGTGTTCAACCATAGACATATACCTACTTCAATGGTAAAGTTACTATCCACTACAGCGTTCCAATCTTTTCCATCCAGGCTATACATGACATGATATCTGGTCACCCATTGGTCAGCAACCGGATTCCCTTGCAAGATGACGCCAGTTACTGGTATGCTACGATACAAATTGATCTCAAGCCATTGGTGTTGATCAGTAATACCGGCTGTCCAAGTTGTTGGAGAATTTAAGCGAGCCTGGTATGGATATATGTTAGCCTTAGAACTCGATGCAGTTATTTGAGCGTCGACGATTGTGTTGTTTTCGATTCCAAGGTTGTCATAGCAGGGTAAAACTGGTACTGTGGAGTTCCAAATGAAATTCTTCTCATATCATCTCGGTGTTCTTTTTAATAAAGACACTGATATTTTCGTACATATAAGGGAGCTACTCTGCGACACCTCTGTGTCTGTTTTTGTTTACACCTTTAGGTTGTAGGAGCGCGCATCCAGTTTTTGCTCAGAACTCCTGGGATTTAAACATTGGCACCGTTAGCCAGTGAATAGTGTTAATTTAATAAAATCTCCCCATGCAAATCGATAGACCAGTTACTTACACTTGTTTAAAAAACATTGCAACCACCTCTTCCATAGATCTAATGGGCTCATGTCATTTTCTTGTAGCTGTTATGATTCATTAGCTTCGTCTTCAATTGGAGCCACTAACTGCATTAAATTCGAACATTTACATTAACCACATTTCTAGCTCTCATCCGAACCATATCCGAAATCAGGTATCTTTTGATCAGTGCATTTTGTGGACCAGAAATACCCAATAATGAGATTGACTTACGTTGACATCCCAGAATCTCCAAACGAAAACTGATATGATTATGCCATTCAACTGGTATGATGCGCACATACTGAGCTTCGACAAGAGAGTGGAAGAGATGAACAGCATATGCGTCTCTATCCCAACTACCTTCAAATACCTATAATAAACATTTCGAAAATGTACAATGATTTATATAGAATTGGAGATTCATACCTAGTGGTAATAAAATGAGAATACTTTAAAATTATACGTCAACAAAAAAATGTTTATTGCGCTTAACATCGGGGGCGCTTTTGAGGAACTTCATCGTCAACAGCCGATGTTGTTAGCTCTTATGTTTTCTTGGAAACGGATAGAGAACAACCTGATTACAGAGGTGGAAGAAGAAGACGGACAACATCCTTCACCTTGACACCTTAATCGTGCGGTTTTGGCGACGGCAGTGTGAAGTTTATAGCAAACCTATCTACACTGACCAATACTTACATACCAATACATAAATTAGTGTGGTTCGAATGCTGTTTCACAGAAGCGAAGTAGTAAAGAATCCCTTCATTCGTGCTCGAAAGAGAAATCCAACTGACAGGAAACTGTGTCCGTGTCCAAGTAGGACCTTTACTTTCAAGAGGATTGTACAGAGGCTTGCTGAGCACAAGTCCAAAGCCGTTGGCTCCAGATCGGCCGTACAAGAACATATTAACAAGCACCAAATAGACTGGGATGACATGACGTGAAAGTACTCGAGAAGGAAACAAAAGTCCTGGAAGCCACCCAGATCAAGAAACAAGATTCTTCATTGAGACTGTTTGCAATTAGTTCCTGTGTGGGACAACTGATCAAATCCTGTAAGACCAGGGACAGGGATTTTCAAACTTTGATGATGCCACCGGTGTGACGTCATCTAATCAGGTTGATTTCTAGCTGTTTCCGAGAAAACATCAGAAGCTAACAACATTAGCGGACGACAAGGAAGTTCCTTCAAATAAAAGAGTCGTGTTGAATTATAGTTTTTAATTATTATAATTTAGATTGATTGATAAGGACACGTGTGGTCTAGTGGTAGAGATATAACTTATAATCATAAGATAATAAGTTCGATCCTGAGTGTTGCGTCCTTTAAGATAACACTAGACTTCGAAAGGTCCTCTTTACCAGTTGTAAACATCGGTTGGGAAGGTAAACAGTCACGTTGTGTGAAGGTCTTATGACACTGGTCACAGCAACGTTATAAGCAGAAATCTGACGGAATGCCCAAAACAGTGTTGCCACCACATGTTCCTTTCTATCTTAACATTGATGAATTGATCGTAGGGAAAAGTTCAGACTATTCACTTTTATTGATTCAAAGATATCGAGCCATAATTTCGAGGTTACTATCAGCTCTTCTTGATTCTGCCATTGAAATCTATAGCTTATCGACAAGTAGGAGCAGAAAATTTTCCTTTATCAAAACCCAAATTTTTTTTAGTACAAGTTACTAGGGATCTGCGTGAGTCAGATTATGTAAATGATGTAATATGGAGGTTTCGATCCCGGGGTTTCGATGTCCCATACGCCATGCGCCGTACGGCTGGACTCTGACAAATACGGATGTATAGGATATACGAGAACGTTCGATATAATAAACCCTCTTTGGTCATATGGGCATAAAGCGATTGGATTATTTGATATCGTAACCTCTCTAATATTCTACTTGTACCCACCTCATCGGCTCCATGCTCGTCTGTAACAAATTCCCAAACAGAACCATCCAAACTTGAAGAAACTTTATACCTCGTAACCCATTCATTTTTATCTTGCCTTCCTTGCATTATCACACCACCAATCCGTGTTTGGCGATACAGACTTATTTGAAGCCATTGGTTTGGATCAATCGTATCAGCAACCCAGCCTCCTTTGGTAATATTCGGTGTACTTTGAAAGTTAAGACGCCCATAGCGAGCGGATGCCTCACCACTTGATGCAGTTAATTGTCCATCTACAATGCGATCATCTTCAAGTCCCAAAGCGGCTGCAGAAAGATCTTCTACGCATTCTAAAGGTGGAACTAAATAAAGTAATAAAAACATGTTAGCATCGCCATTGGTTTTATGAACTTTGTTCAATGCAAACCGTCCCCAAACAAGTTGGGTACAAACCGGAAACGGCAAACTGATATATTTCATCTGTGATCTAGTTTTCGAAGAAAGTCTGCTGCTGTCGAAATTTAGACTTCTTGTCGATATTATGAAATGCGTGACATATATGGAGCACAAAACTTTGACCACTTCAACTATTATAAGCTTCCACATTGGAACCCTGCACTCATAGAAATTGTTCGTTGGCATTACTCAGTAAGTTGATGTAAGTCGTTGCGTCAACTTTCCGAGTAATGCCAACGCGTACAATTTTGAGTAACGCTGACTCGATATTATTATGTTGGTCGCACTCATTTGCACTTACTTTATTGGGTTGTTACAACTCAGAAAATGAAACTAGCCTAGGTTAGCATAATAGAGGTGTGCTATACAAAATTTTGCACTGATTACAAAAATAAATATTTGAATACTGCTAATTGTGTGCAGAAAATGATCCAATTACGTGAATTAAGTAACAAAGTACCAAATTGGAATAACTCAAAACAATAAGTACCAGTAACTTAATATGAACGAGTTACATCAACTAACATGTTGAGTTACAATAACTCAACTAATTGGTTCTTTGAACCTTGTTTATTTTTCTAAGATCCCTGAACTTGAATTCAGAAGTTGGCATTACTTAGTTGACGCAACGACTTACATCAACTTTTTAAGTAATGCCAACAAAGTTGATTAGTTGACGGAACTTTTTGAGCTTTTTCAGCATTTTTTAAGTTCGGATAACTAAAATGGAATTTTGTTTTGGGAACTTTTACACTATTTTTGAGTTGTCCAAACTTACTCCTTTTGAATTGCGCCAACAAGTCATTTCTATGAGTGTGAATCAACAAGTTGTCTCGCCATATTCCTCTCTCGTTATAACTTGGGCTCTCGGGCCAAAAGCCCATGAAAATCACTGCGGATCTGTCGACAAGATACGCGTGGGGCCCGCATGTCCCTAATATTACAATGTCAAACGCAATAAGCTAAGTCAGATATCAATTCAAAACAGTACCCCATTATTAAAATTCGAGTCTTTTTTTTTTCGTGTCCTCTTGTGATAAAATAATGTCAGTCTACCCTAATCAGACATATTGGTGCTTGGTTACTGGCATCAAAAGCTTTTATAGCTTTATAATATTAATACATTCCACGGTGTTACATTTACATACGCAACACAGAAATAAAGTCCTAACTGCAATGCCCCATAAATCTAAACCTAATTGTGATGACAATATTTGATTGATACGGTTGTAGGAGAGTCTTGTTCGCTCCAATTTGATACCACATTTGCTACCAAAAGCTCAAAATTGTCAAAGATTGATGATGCGAGCGATTTCACCTATGGATTGTTTGGGGCGATGACATGGTTTATACCCTCTACAATTTAGCTCTGTGTGCTCATGTTAATTTGCAACTTTAACCAAATTTCATATACTGGTATAAATCTGGCAAGTTTAGAGATTAAACCAATTCCTATGGTAGTTAATCATGTTACATAATCACTTCTACGGCGAATAGTAGTAACATGTTCCCAAAACAGCTGCATCTCCTGTTGTTGGGTCAAACAATTTTCAACGCAATTTGATAACCTAACATTTTTTAACCAGGCAATTCGGCGCCTCCAAGAGATGGCGCCCATGGCACGTACTCCTTGCCCTCTCGGTACGCCACTGATCTGTTCAAATTCAATTAAATGTTTAAACAGAATTCTAGCTCGCAGCTTTTACTCCAGCTAAGCACTTTGAGATGCTGAAAAATCACGTGAACTTCACAGATTACACGCAATATATTGAATAGTTACATTATATTTTGTAACGAAAGGGTATACCCTACGGGAAGGCGATAATCAACAGCTATTTAACTGTTCATTTAAAGCAATAATGTGTGATTTGCATAGAGAATAGAGTTCTATTTAAGTTGAGCAAATCAAATATTATGTGTTTAACCCAACATAGAAGACATAAAAATAGAACATAGAAGATATGAGATGTCATACTTTCGAGTTAAGCTCTGTCCTGCCGTCATATTGACTGCTTCTAAGGCCACGGGATCATTTTAATAACAATACGCTATTTAAATAACAATTGGACACATGCTAATTTCTGATGCCGCTTCCTTGATAACCAGGCTTAGGTTTATGACGGGTCATTAGAGTGAGGACATTCTTAAAGCAGTATTGTAACATTTGCTAAGGAAGACGCCCTCAATATTTTCCAAAATTCTATTTTTTACACGATTGTAGTGTACTTCAGTAACTAACATACTCTACAAAAGTCAAGACTTTAGGTGCTGTAGTTTTGTCGAAATTCGAGATTTTGAATAAACCGAAGAAACCGTCGTTTTATTATTACGATGGAACTATTAGTCGAACGCGTATGAAATGTTTATAACACAGTACGTACATGATGTAAGGGCAGTCGAAACATATCAAAAGAACCGAACCCAACCACGTTCGAAAGAGTGGCTCGCAATGGCAACATTATGCGCTGGTATTAATAGCGATTTTCTTTGTATTGCCTCATCTGTTTGGGCCAAAATTAAAAGAGGATATATGTGACAGTGAAACTAACATTTTGTGAAAAGAAAATACAGTTCTATTTCCGAAGGAAATGTTACAATGTGGCTTCAATATCATACCGTTTATTTACATTCCATGGTGATGTATTAAAATTTCCATCTACAAGCTACATACTACCATTAATTAATAAAATAAATATTTGGCACTTACCTAATAAACCCAGCAGTTCAATCTCAAAGGTTGCTTTAGCCATGTTTTTCCATTCTACTGGACTAATGCGGATATATTGTGCCAATACGGGCGCATAGAACAGATGCGTGGCAAGTTGATTATGGATCCAATTCCCTTCAAAAATCTGAAAGTATCGTTGAGTTTTGCTCAATATGTTGGTATTTAATCAATTTGTTTATTAAGGGCTCGGATAGCGACGTTTGCGCAGTATGTTTTGTGGACACTGAGAGCACATCAGACACACCAAACTGCATTCTGAATACGAGGAATATCCTTCTGATATTAAAGAATTTAGATTGTTTGAAATTCACGATATAATACAAATGTTATGCCAAATTTTTGGCTATCATACATAGGTGCCTGATGTACATTTTATTTTTAAAAAATGTAGTATAGTTTCTCATCTTGGATTTTGCATACATTTACATAAAAATAACTGCCAAACGAAAAGTCTTGACAAAGGGGGAAAAGAAGAAACTTTGTACTTCAAACTCTCGTCAAGTTTACAGGAATAACCAAAATCGATTATCGACTGTTATGACCATGAGGGCCGTGGTGAAAACTATAGGCTCCAGGTAACTTCAAAACCATGCCATAACATTGCTTCAATATCACTGAGGTCTCAATAAAGCTAAGCTACTAATCAATATATTATAAAAAATAATAAATTTTATATACCATAAGCCTAAAAATCATAGATTTTTTACTCATCTGATTATTTAAATGAACGCGTTTTACAACGTCATAATCAGTGGCTGCGCCAGAGGGCATGGGAAAAATTATCCCCCTCCCCGTCAGAACTCTTGAAACCCACGCCATCCCCATCCAGGGAAAAAATAGTTGGCACATTTGCACTAAACAATGGAAATGCGTGCCCTATTAAAATTGGAGAGGCGAGTGAAACATGCATGCAATATATGTGAAGTACAGACTCCCCCTATATCTCACCCTTCCCCACTCCCCATCTTTCAATGTTGGAGGGTCTCACGGACCTGTTGACAACATGGCTTGGTCCAACATTGAATTGGGGGAGCGGGGGAAGAAATATACCAAAATACAGGCAAAGTGTGCCAACCTTTTTTCCTGGATTGTAGACAATCTGAGCCAATTCTACGATGAAGAACATAATACATACCTCTGTGTTTCCGTTTTCATCGGTGACGTTTTCCCATGACACACCATCCAAACAGACCTCTACCCTGTATTGTGAGGTGTACCAATTGTTTATAGGCCGACCTAAGGTAACTACACCGGTAACATTAGTTTGCCGCCACAAACTAATCTGAAACCATGGGTTCAAATCCCCTGAACCAGCAGTCCAATCACCTAGGTTAAGACGTCCGGACGTAGATGCACCACCAGAGCTATACGTTATTTGGCTGTCAGTGATTAAATTACTCTCCATGCCCAGAGGATCCATTGGCATATCAGGTACTAAAACATGACAAATAAAAGTATAAGGTTATGAAGATAAGGCATCACGTTATGATCAGGAATACAGCATGAACGATTTTACATTAAGGATACGATACATGATTTACCGACAAGTGACTCATTTCGGAATGCGATCATGAATTTTGAAGAAAAAAAAGTTTCCACAGGCTTCGTTGGGATTCGAACCAGCGATTAGGAACTTACTTCGATTACGCGTCTAGCGCTTTACCACTCGGCCACGGTGGCAGTTGAGTGGAGGAGTGTAATGATAAATGATAAATCTCATAATGCCATCTTTAGCCTTTTGTATACTAAAAAAAGACGCGTTTTGTAAAGATAGATTAGCCAGTTTTATGCATAAAGAGCACGAACGTTTGGGAAAGGTTTCAAACTAATAATAAAGACACTGATATGATGATGAAATTGCGTAAGTCGGAAAATATCTGCGTCGCAATGTTTTGGTTTTAGGAATTTGACCTTAAAATTTACGACTTCATGACATTATCATTCGAAATCAACAAAAGATATTTCAACAGTATATGCCTCATTCTTTCTCTAGAATGTTTTGTACATGTATGTGAAATAGCTTCAACAATGGTTTGCTGCATAATGGTAAAAACAGCCTTGACCTAAAAAAGGGGCGAGAGGTACCATATTTACCGATTCAGGCTAAATTTAAAATTGATATAAAACGTTTGTTTTTTGATCGATTACAATAATTAATTTTTGTCATATAAAGAAATTGTGTCTGGCGTGAATTACACTACAGTTTTTTATTCTTAGGGCTCTTTAACTTCTTCAAATAATTTTTAAAATGATAGAGTGAATCCCCTGGCCCTCTATAATTACGCACAAAAGATCGAGTCCCCTTAAACTATTCGCATCATCCAAGCCAGTCTGGATAAGTTGAAGCAAGGTTTGTAACATTTATTACAAAGGCGGCATGCTACCCTTTTCGATATTTTCTATATTAAACGTCATTTCATACTGTTATATTTGGTGTCAATGTTAATTATCATAAGGCTCTTCTATCTAGTGATACCAAAATAAGTTCAAACATTCGCCACGTAATGTCGCAATGCCTTAACGTGAGCAAGCCCTCACGAAGAATAAAGGCCCACATTTTCGGCTAAAAATAACTCTTCAAAATAAGAAAGGAAATGTCTATTTTAACCTACCCACCATACCCATTAGAATTTCACAAGAGCATTAATATAGTGACAATCCATTTTACTGTAGAAACCTATTCACCAACCACTTCTTGAAGTTTGATGGTCGGCCTTATCATTTAGTAAGTATGTATGTAAGAGTAAGTAAGGGTATATAGGTGGGTTAAAATTGTTTTCAAATGGGTGCAACGGACGGATCTACAATTAGCCTAAGTCATTTGGATGTATGTATAAGTACGGATGATTTAGTATGCTAAATGAAAAGGCTTGGTAGCGGATCTAGGTTTTTGAAAGAGGAGATGGGGAGGGTGCTGATGACAAAATTGTCCTGCTTACTTCGCGGGGAGTTTTGGAAAAATGCCAACTTTTGGAAAATAGGGCATAAAAAATCCCCACAATTTTCTTGTCTCAATCTCAACAAAAATAGCAAAGATATTCTACTGTTTTCATATTTTGTTATTTAATACACCATATTTGACTCTGCTATATGAGTATAATCTTCCACAATACGCACTTTATAATAATAAACACGTACTAAATGCGTCGTTCTATTCATTTAATATAGTGAACATTGCTCCCAGATAGTAGCAGATGAGACGTAATGTTGATGATACGAACAACAGCAGATACGATTGGTAATTTTCTGAGGCGAAAATGTCGTGATATTTTATGGAAAAATTGGAAAAAAAACAAATAAAGTTCCACGGTCGAGCAAAGGCAATTTTAATGGCCCCGCCCTATGTGCCCTCTTCGACATGTGAATAGACCGCAATGTGGATCGAAATATGGACAAATGATAAACAAAGTCGTGAAACAAATAAATCTGCCGATCGATGAAAAAAAACGACATGAAACTTTCGATTGTGTTTTGCGTCAAGTTGCCTATGGAAGAAATATTCTCACTTCCATGAGGCGCCTAACACTGGCTGACGGCTAGACAGCGTAAAAAATATTATGGGCTTTAAAACGTCTATACCATAGACAATTATCACATTTTCTGAAATTAAAAGTGTTATGTTTTTTTTGGATTTGATACACATAATGTAGACTACGGATTTTTATTAGGCAAGAGAGCAAAATATTGGCTGAGCTCTAGCAGGACCGCCCATCCCACTCTAGCTGCGCTCTAATCTGAGCGGATCCAAATCAAGGTTGGCCCTTCTAATTGCGTTCGGCTGCGTAAGCTAACAGTGTGTTGTTACTACCTACCATGTGACCCATATCCAAGATCAAGTTAATAGGAACAAAAAGCTTATTGTGCAAAATAGTAAATAGCTCAGAGAAAAAGGGTAGCCGGGCCAAAGTGGAGCCGCCCCGCTAAAGCGCAGCCTATTTGTGCTCCCATACCTTAGACATAATCATTTACACTAATTTCCACTAATTTCCACAGAACGCTGGGCACATTTTCAAAATGTATTATATAAAACTAATAAAATGCCATGTAAAGCCTACTTACGATATATAAAGTATCGTCAAAATAAAATGATATTGAAGTGCGCCT
Organism: Amphiura filiformis; assembly: GCF_039555335.1. Lineage (NCBI taxonomy): Eukaryota > Metazoa > Echinodermata > Ophiuroidea > Amphilepidida > Amphiuridae > Amphiura > Amphiura filiformis. The sequence goes on along the minus strand of NC_092630.1, from coordinate 34,865,165 downwards.
TGGTTTGTTAGAAGGTCTCATGCCCAGATGTACCCATGGTCACAGATAGGTGATATCAGTATTGTGAAAGTGAAAAATAGCCTATAGACCAGGGACCAGAAATGGGTAAACTCGCCGTTTCCCAAAGTGTACCTCCCATTTTCTTAGGCAAGCTTTTGTTTGTTTGTTTGAATGTGGGTGTGCTTTTTTTGGCTTCTTTGTTTGTTTGGTTGGTTGGTTTTTGTTGTCAACTATTAACAAATTAAACCAATCAAACTAATTTCAATTTGTTACATGGATTAAGACAATGATGAACTCAAGGGCTTTAGCATTTTTATAAGTTGCACTGAAGTTATATTTTCTTCTGACCATCACATTTATGTTAACAATTATTATTCGAATTTCCTACCATTTTTATCTACTGACTTACATCTGCATCCAAGAAACTCAAATCTAACTGCGATGTAAGAAAGCCATGTGATCGGACGTATACGCACATATTGGCCCAGAATAGCAGCATTGAAGTGATGCGTTACAGGTGTTTTTCTGTCCCAACTTCCTTCAAATATCTTCAATAAGAATATATTCACGAATGCAATGTCCAGAGTGAAAGAAAACAAAGGTAAAACAAAAATAACGGTAAGTATACTACCGTATCGTAACTCAACAACAAACATAAATTCGTGCTTTGGCGAATTTGTACTGCTAAAACAGTTTACGTTTTTGTAATGCGATGAATAAGGATGTCATCGATTAATCAATTTTGCCATGTATTTAAAAAACATCTTATGCAAAGTTACTATTAACTCTTATTGTATCTGGTTTATATGACCACATTGGATATTTATATTTTATATTTACTTAATTATTTGAGTTGTGCATTTTCTTGTTTACTATTGTTAACTGTTATTTTTCATGTATTTAGGTTAATTCGTATCAAGATATGACAGCTTACTGTTACTTCATTGAAATGACAATCTGCTGCCATGTCAAACGATGAATTAACCAATCAAGGGATCACATACTTTCAGGCCTCTTCTTGGCCTTTCCTGTGATTCCTTCACTCGCACTTGTATTATGATTTTGTATGTATTCTAGCTTTTTGCTATTTGATGAGTGAAAATAATAAATGAATGAATGAATGAATGAATGAATGAATGAATGAATGAATGAATTAATTAATTAATTAATTAATTAATTAATTAATTAATTAATCGCAATAAAACCTTGCAGACGATAGTTTCCATGACGATAGTTTCCATATATAGCACTGAAAGTACCCTGCGTGCTAAAATATGTTCGTATAAAAGCAACACACTACTATTGACATAAGACTTCCCGATCATAATAGTAAGCATGTCATCTGTGTGTAGTCAGTGTTTAGTCAATGAATAAGTAACTTCATATTGATACCTCAGGCAATCAATATTTATTTGGCAACCTCACAGCTCTTCATTTTAGGAGTAAGTTTGGCAAAGAATGCAAAATTCTAAATTAATAGTCCACATACTATGCCTCAATATTCACCATCATGTTAATTAATATCAATGCAGCAGTACCTCACGTTGTACACGGGCAATTCCATGCAAAGGTGGACATGGCCCAAAACATGAAAAATGCTTAGAACTTGAAAATTACAAGTGCTATAATGGCAAATTTAGTATCAAATGAAACAGGTTAACATGCTCCTTAAATTAAGTTGTGTTGCAGTTCCGTTGGTGCTTGCTTACTATGATTTTTTTTTTGAAAAACCTGTTTTTTGCCAAATTTGTTACTTTTTTGAGTGAAAAAAGACCTACATTTTGGATCTCCTTTGCACTTCTTCATTAAGGTTTTTTGTTTTAATTTGCTCAAGTAATATCTAAATTTACATATTCTGTGATGTTTTTCATATTTTTTCATCTTGATAATGTATTAATTAATTAAATTCATTTCCATCTTTTTGGCCGGACAAACTGTAGCACGAGTTACCGTAGCACCAGATACCGTGTTTTTTGCAAGCAAATGTAAAACTATGAAGGGCAAATCTTTTTAAGGTATATATCAAGACAAAACCTTATCATAGTAGTTACTTATCATAATCAATTAGGCTTTATAGTGTTTTTTGTTTTGGGACACCATCAAAATAAAAGTGAGTGATTTTTAGCATGTCCTCTGCTCGTAGCACGAGTTACTGTTCAGTTGATATCTTCATGTAGCAATACTACAAGAATCTAGCCCTGAATGTTGGTTATTAAAATACAAAAAATAAAGGTTCCACGCAAATGAGTTTAAAAGCTGGAGCATCAAGTTTGTAAAAGGATGCCCAAAAGTGTAGCACGAGTTACCATGGAATTACCCACATATATAGCCTGTCTCAAAACAAATTGTGCAAGTGAAAAGCACCCTCTTTGGCAATTAGAAAATACCGTTGTGACATGATGTTAACGTCAAGGGCGTAATCTCAGCTCTTAAATGCCGTTTGTTCTGTTCAATTTGCTTGTTTTAATCTCGAGATATGATTAGTTAACGACGAAAGGGTAAAATCACAATTGTGCCACTTTTACTAGGGAAGATGACTTTAAAAGTAAATCAGTGATAGCATCAAGTTTATCAAGAGTTACGTTCCTTCGTGAAATCAAAAGAACGCATCAATTACACAACAATGCAAATTTTTTTACCGTTTTTACTGTTTTATCATGATTAATGATTCTCTTTTCTCACTTTAAGTTAAAACAGATTTAAATATATCACATTCTGCTGTTAAATTAAAAATATGTGCATGTCAATAATTTTATCATGGTAAATGCTGTTCTCTCTACTGTCACTCAAGACATGTCAAAAGACAAACAAATATTGCACACTTATAGGTTAATGAACGCGTATTAATTGTTGGGAGAGAAATTAGACAAAATAATGCACGCTCGCTGATATTGATGCGTCTATGCGTCTAATGCACGAGCCCCGAAGGGGGAGTGTATTAGACATCAGCTATGATCATTGATTTACATGTACAGCTCCCTGGTAAAAGTGCCACAATTGTGATTTTACCCTTTCGTTCAGTGTTAAATAAACACATCTCGAGATTGAAACAAGCAAATTGAACAAAACAAACGGTATTTGAGATCTAAGACTGCGCCATTGACGCTGATGTTAGCATCATGTCACAGTGGTATTTTCTAATTGCCACAGAAGGCGCTTTTCACTTGCACAATTTTTTGGCTGTATATTTAATTATCTTCTCAAAATTAAGTAATTGTATTTTTCAGATATTTCAACAAGCATAACAAGAGAATAATTGTGTGCTTACTATATTTCCTATAACACTCCCCAGGCTGGATAGTCACCGCACCTGGCTGGATTGAGGCAAATTTGATACCTTTTACAGTATTATTTGTATACTGACAAACTTGAACACAACAATAAATAGTTGACTAAATTATAATTCTATTCAACTGGACTTACTATTTATGATGGCTACAGTATCATCAGGCCGACTGATCTTGAATTGGCTCTGTATTCTTGACCTGTGACGTCACGATGGTAGAAGTGACGTCACACGAGAGTCGTCGAGGGATCTTCCTGATGGTCGGTTCATAACTCTTGGACAAGTTGTGGCGTAGTCCCCCTCCTCGATTCAAGGTTGGCTCCTCCCTGCGAACATATATAGCTTCTTTCACCCCTCTTTCATACCACCTATGTTCTTTATCAAGCACAATACGTCCTTGTCCTCAAAGTTGTATTTGGCTGCTTTGAGGTGCGTGTATACCGCAGAGTCGTTGAGCCCTGTTGAACTGGGGCGACGATGTTGATACATGCGCTTGTGGAGAGGTTGTTTTGTCTCCCCTATGTAGTAGTTCTCGCAGTCCGAGACTCTCGTGTGACGTCACTTCTACCATCGTGACGTCACAGGTCAAGAATACAGAGCCAATTCAAGATCAGTCGGCCGGCCTGATGATGCGTCATGGATATGACGGGATACTGTAGCCATCATAAATAGTAAGTCCAGTTGAATAGAATTATAATTTAGTCAACTATTTGATCTACCTGGATAATTGATAATATTCATAAACACAAGAATAAATAACTAAACGACCACAGCGGAGCAAAGGTAGCAGCTGTAGTTGCAGCAACAACAACAGAACAGCAAGTACAACAAAGCACAAAAGGCAAAATAAATTGAATTATTGTATGCTTATCTTACGAACATCCAGACCTACCTCTACTTCACCCGTTTCATCTGTGACAAAATCAAAGTTAACATTGTCCAAGCTGAAATCTACTTTGTATGTTTTCAGCCAATAGTCCCACTCGGATTCTCCCCCCTGCACTACTACGCCAGTAACTCGAACCTGCCGATAGAAGTTCACTCCTATGTATTGGTTTGTATTTTGATAATAAGGAATCCACGCGCGGTAACTAGACATTAAACGACTGTTTATCAAATCCCAATTGCTATGTGTAGTAGAAACCATTATTTGAGTATCCGTTATTGTTCTGCTCTCAAGTCCCATGGCGTCTGTGCATGGTAGCTCTGGACCTAGACAATGACACATTCTCAGTTAATATCCATCTCATCTCATCTCATACTGGTATAACTTTGAAATGGAACGAGCATTCTATGAACAATCAAGGTCGTCTCCCCTAAATTTTTCCATAGGGTGACGTCTAAAAATATTCTAATAGAAGGAAAAATAAAGCAATTATTACCCTGTGTATTTCCCTGAAACACCGTGTTTTGGGCTTCATTTGAGTTCATTTTACTTGACAAACAATTTGAGACCAGTTTCATTGACATCGGAGCACTTTTAGTTTTTGACCCCTGTATAGCGAAACAAGCTAACCACCCCACCCACAATTTTAACTTTTCTGCTTATAAATCAAGAACGGTATGTCAAAGATAGCTCAAACTATACTTTTCTGAATCGTTATGACCAGAGTAATACTTTGGTGCTGTTTGTTTTGAAAATATTTGAACAATTTATACTTTTTCTGGATCGTTATGACCAGAGTAATACTTTGGCGCTGTTTGTTTTGAAAAAATTTGAACATTTTTGTGCATACGGACCTTAGAGAAAACATACCTGGGCATCCTAGAAGCTCCAGCCTCGTGCTAATGTTACCGTGCCATTCTATTGGACGTATTCGTATGTATTGAGCTACGAACGGTTCCGCAAAATTATGGCTCACAACTGTGCTTCTATCGGTGTTGCCATCGAAAATCTAATAGCAAAATGAAATGGAAAAATCTTGATTGTTTTGTCTTTGCTCAAATATATAAGGGAATGAGATCTTACAATGTTAGCGGGGATTGAGGAAGAGTAGTGCATGTTGGCAAGTTGCAGGAATAATGTGAATTTATATTGAATCACATTAGGACCTTAACCTGCAATTTAGCAGAACTTTTGTCCATTTAGTGCAATTTACCCAATTTACCAATGACATGGGACCTGTCACCAAAACACCATTGAATTTTCTTTGGCAATAACAGCTATCAAATCCATCTAAACTGATACATTTGAGCTACTTTTGATTAATACTGATTTTCATAATATTTCTTCATTTATTTTTTCTATATGGCATATATTAATTCATCAAATTATCTTTTTATTTGTAGTATAAATTACTAACCTCTTCGGCTCCGATGTCATTCAAGATAGAAATATCCCAAATGTCATTTCCCAGGCTCCCTTCAACTTTAAATTTAGTTACCCACTGGTCAGCATTTGGATTTCCTTGAATCTGAACACCAGTAATGTTGATCTGACGATAAAGACTTATTTTCAACCACTGATTTAGATCATCCGTAGCGGCTACCCATGCTCCCTGGTTATTTAGTCGAGCTTGGGCGGCATCGGCACTTGCGGCAGAAATATTTAGTTCACTTGACGCGGTTAAACGGCTGTCAATGATGGCTCCCGTCTCAAGTCCTAATACATTGCTGCAAGCTAGACACCATAATAACATACGAGTATGTATATAACAGAGAGGTATTACGACAGAGAAGCAATACAAATTTATTATCCTCGCGAACCAAAAGAGCTAAAGAATAAACTCCTGAAATCGATCAATCACAGAAAGTTTTAAAATGTGAAAAAAGTATGCATTGCTTGTAATTTAATGTAAAGTAAATTAATGTAATGTGAATAAAGATTGCAAGTGAATGTGTTGTTGCGTCTGCCTACTGGCACACAACTCACCCGCTAATTCACTCATTAATGTGCCTTTAGGTGAATTGGCATTGTTATTTGTGCCCATACTGTTACCTTTCCCTTTACGTTTTAAACAATTATTCTTGACAACATTAATTTCCAAAGGTTACATCAGATGACTTTAATTAGTCCAGCTTTCCAGAAAGTGACTTTTGTCTAAGCCAATTCCTTGACAAATGTTGACAGTTGGCAACGTTTGTCATGTTGAAAGCACTGTTTTTGCCTGATTACCCTTTTTTTTTAAAAAAAGATTAACGATGGTAGATAATTACGACAAATTATTTAAGGGATTTGAATTATTATCTCAGTCATGAACTTACCTCCTAGCACGCAGCTTTCGTTCAATATACAGGTTTCACAGAACAAAATTAAATAACACATTCGAATGATGTATAAAGCCATGTTATGTTGAGTTAATACTCTTCGATTCACTTTGACCGCCAATGAATGCTGAATCCGAAGAATGTTTCATCAGTTACTGCTTCTAACGGAGATGATACGGCACTAATATAAATAATTTCATCGTATCATGCACGTTATTGCATATAAATTTTACATTGGTTAGGCCTATATTTTAATTAATACAGTGATTAAGGCAACGTTGCTTCCTGGCATAGTCATCTTCTTGCAATCATTATCAATTGATACTTCATTGATATACTGTTATTTTAATTAAGGAAATAATTTGCATGCTTCATGTACTTCTAAATGAAGATAATCATATCAATATTTCATGATTGTAATATTAAGCAAAATATACTCCTCATTACTTAAACATGTTAAGTAGGCCGATATTGCTTTAAAAATCCAATTTGCTATACCGAGTTCCTATAGGATTGTCAAAATAACTATAACCCGGTAACTGTCAAAATATCTATAGCACGTAACTCGACTTGAAAATCATTATAATGAACGTATGAGTCTCTCGTGTAAACAAAATTCATATGAACTTATTATCGGTTGGATACAATTTTTAGAGAGACTGTACACGTAAAATCTTCCAGAAAACTAGGCTTTTTGGTATATAATTTTACACTTTTGCCTGTGATCGTTATGAAAAGGGCTTTATTGTTGTAATGTTGGCGCCTAGCTCGCAAAACTTATGTATTTTACACTAATTTGGCCCATGATCGGGGTGAATTTTGGTGGAAAACGGGCTCCCTGTCCCTTTTCTTCTATCTTTGCCTTCCCGATTTTCTCGTTTATGTTTAGTCAAATGGGCACTTCTCTTTCATTTGCTGTCCTTTGCTGACTACGCTACCGCTAACCCTTTCCAAAATGGTTTTTAAAAAAAACTTCTCCATTTGCGCAGTAAGAAACTCAATCACAATAATTATACATGTTTGTTTATACATTTATTTATTTTTAGGCCTTTTTCCTTTGCACATAATGCAAATAGAGCTACGGTATGTACTAACTCATGAACTGGTATTAATATAGCGTATTAGTGAATGCTCCATTGAACAGTGTACTTATATTTATAAATGCGCTTTTATAAATACGCTTGTAGGCAGTAAGTCTCGAAGTGACCTTCGGGTGGTCTTCCTATACATTTGAATGCAAAGGCGCAACAACATGAGACTACTGTGCAGCAAAATTGTCTATTTTGTTCAAATTTGTGATTATATTGTAAACGTTTCCATCGTTTAATGCTTTTTTCCGTCGGCAAATACTTTCAAAATGCAGTTGTTTTTGATACCATATTACAAATTCGGAATCCCCTCATGTGTAATAATTTTGCTATTCAATTAATACTTAAATTTGATGATATTTTTATCTGCAGAGTTCCTATCCTTTTCTGTATAGTGGTCAATGCATGAGGATTTGGTCACGGGTAACATTTCCCAATATGTCAGCGCTCTAATAGGAAACAATAGAACAATAAACCCTGCAGTGCGTTGGTCACAAACATGACAAAGATACTGCCTGTTTGTCAAAGATGCTCAAATGAGTAAACTGATTTCCTTTCCTTGAGATTGTGCAGGCCTATACATTCATGCTCAACAGTGTACTTCGGTTATATTTATAAATGCGCTTAATAAATACGTACTTGACTCATGGGCGTGAAATAAGGTAGGCGGTAAACAACTGTACATCGACGGCTAAAGTGTGCCTTTAGTGCTTTCGGCTACACAATCACACCACTGGGTTGTATGAGAACAAAAGGTACCTCTCGCTTAAGTGAGCGCTTTCACATACATTTGTTTTGATCACTTATTGACAGTAGCTTGCCTGGCAAAGCGTTAATACGCTGTCGGGCCAATTATCGATTTAATGGCGGCTGACTGAGTTGATGTTCTTTGTTTGCCACGCACATGTACAGGCAAGCAGTATGTCCATTCACAAAGGACATGCAGACATACTTCTGGTGCGTGTGAAGCAAAGAACACCAACGCAGTAACCAGGGCATTTAGAAAACTACCAACTTGCAACTTTACGCTTATTTTGTGGTAGCAGGTCACATATAGTAAAACACCACAGGACGGCTTACGCAATACTGTGGATAGATGTCCATGCGATGCGTTAGAAACTTAGCACAAACTGAATAACCCAGTAACTATACACAGTAGCTACACACAATGACTACACTTCAATTCTATTTATTTAGTTATACACTCAGTAACACCGTGTAACATTCAATTTATCGGCAGAAGTAATAAGTAGCGTGCATTGGGCTATTCCAAAAAATAGATGCACATCTCGGATTTCTAGACGTTTTTTTTTACCAGTAATGATTGCTTTCAAATTGGCTAAATATGAAAAAATTGTTAATTTGAAAGGCTGATCTCGAATAATTACGCGATTTTTATACGTTTTGTTGAATTTCCAAGCGTTTTCTAGTAACATTGGCTACTGGAATTCTAGTCCTTTTCAGGAGGCAAACTTGGTAATGCAGACATCTCTTTTATTGAAACTATTTCATTACTCTCCCTATAGGGAAGGTGCAGTTATTTTCTGGAATCGCCCATTCGTAGGCTTACATGTATCGCTCATCACAATTAACACATTTTACAGACACCTATTGTATTTGCAGCATCGTAAAATAATACAAATCACTTGTTATAATAGGCTACATCAAAAGTAAGGAGGCAGGTTTCATACCATAGTAATTCACATCAAACGTACCCTCCATCTATAAACAAACATCGAAACCATCTCGTTATTTTGCTACCCTCACATCCCTGTTTATACCAAAGCTGGTATCTCGGGTATATCCTCATGAATAACTGGTATCATTTACGTCACATCAATCCGTCTTGCAATGTGTGTGTGTGTGGGGGGGTTCAGCCTGAATTGTCAAAAAGTCGCTGAAAAGAAAATAATTTTGCTAAATGGTGGAGGAGATTCTGATGTCCCCCTGCATTTATCAAAAGGTGTGGATTTTATTCTGTTTTAACCGCTATGGAACCTTGCTCATAACTCCGGAACGATAAGCCGTAGGTGGGTCAAAACATACATTTACTGAATCACAGGAACAGTGCTGTATGGGTTTTAAAAAATATTAAGAAATCGAACAGCCCAGGTGTAACAATTTTAAGAAACTCCATTTGTACCACCCATAAGACAATAATCAGTGAAGAAAAACACTTTACTTGGTCACACCATCTAACCTGAGAAACAATATTTTTTTTATTTCTACCGATAATGATGCATTGGTACACATCAAAATAAATAGATAAACATTATGAGTAACTGTGCAACAGTTAACTTGGTTGAGCAAAATTGGAACAACGTTTGGCAAAGTATTATGTATTATTAGGCTAAACATGGACCAATTTTAGCAAACCTTTGTTGTTAACGTTTACTCAACAAAGTTAAATGTTGCATCATGCAACATTGGGTAAAATCCTAACATTTATGCAATATTTCTGCAGTGTTGTTTCTTATGCTGTACCAAATACAACGTGGGGGATTTTTGTATGGTATTAAAAATGTCAGGTGAGTTTTTAGTGTCACATTTTTTCTTTTAACAGCCAATTTGCATTTTTTGTACACATAGGCGATAGGAAAGGATATAATAGCATGCTCTCTGTTATGCAAATTTACATGTTCTACAGGCAGGGACGGATTGAAAAGGGTGGGACCACTCATGAAAATTTGTCCAACTTGCTTCGCTTGCCCAAATTTAAGGCCAATACAATGAATATGACTCAATTGGTTTTTCTCGGTGGAGCCCAGGTTTTTTCTTTTATTTATTTTGAACAGTGTACTTCGGTTATATCTATAAATGCACTTTTATAAATGCGCACGTGACCCATGGGCACGACATACCATGACCAGCAAGCGTGACCAATTCCCCATGCATTGACTACTATACAAAAAGGGATAGGTACTCTGTAGATAAATATCATCAAATTTAAGTATTAATTGAATTGCAAAATTATTACACATTTTGCAATTCCGAATTTGTAAAATGTTATCAAAAACAACATTTTGAAAGTATTTGACGACGGAAAAAAAAATTCAACGACGGAAACGTTCACAATATAATCACAAAGTTGAACAAAATAGACAAGTTTGCTGCACAGCAGTCTCATGTTGTTCCGCCTTTGCATTCAAATGTATAGAAAGACCACTCGCTATGTAGAAAATCACTTCGAGACTTACTGTCTAGAAGCTGTTATGGCAGCGCGGAGGTGGTCACGTGCGCATTTATATATATAACCGAAGTACACTGTTGAAGGAAGAGGAGGGACCTCCCCCTTGGATCCGCCCCTGTGAATCTTTTGGGAACTACCCGTTTTACTATGCTACTGGCTGAAATTTGGTGAACATCAAAAGGGAACAGGAGCATTCAGTAAATAAACGACAAAACTGCTTCTTTACTGTGTTTCTTTCGGATGTCCGTTTAAAAAATGTTTCCGTTTTAAAACAGCAGAAATGCTGTAAAAACACAGACATGTTCTGTAAAACAACAGAACGTAAAAACGGAAAACAAAAAGAACCAGATACATTTTGTAAAAAACAGGACAATTGCTGTAACATTGCAGTTTTGCCGCTTGTTTACAGATAACATTTCTATACAGTTATATATATCTTAACAAAACTATATCTAAGAACATAAATACAATATTCTTCAATAATAGTGTTAGAAAAATTAACACAGCCTTATATCATTGCCATTGTAACTGATAACCAATTACTATGCTAATAATTAGTTCTTCCTATTTAATACAAAGAACCAAATTTTTTGCAGTGTTTTTCTTATAATGTACCAAAAACAACGGGGGGGTTGTATGCTGTTAAAATGACTGTTGAATTTTTAGTGTTACAGTTTTTTTCAGCTCACAGCCAACTCATTACATTCATTTTGTACACAGAGGGGCTAGGAAATGATATAACCTGCTCTCTATTATACGAATTGACATGGTCAACAGGCAGGGACGAATCCAGGTTTTGAAAGGGATGGGGGCCACTCATGAAAAATCGTCCCATTCACTTCGCTTGACCAAATAAGTACGACACAATTTGCTTTTCTTGGTGGAGGCCGAGGGTTTCTTTCTTTGTTTCTTTCTTTTTTTTTCTATTTTGCAATGCTAGCAGCTGAATTTTACGTGGTGAAAGTCACAATATAAATACATTCAGTGAACATCAAATAAACGGCAAAACTGCTTTTTTGTTGGTTTTTTTTGTTTGGATGTCCGTGTAAAAAACTTTTCTCTGTTTTAAAACAGCAAAAATGCTTTGGAAAAAACACAGAAATGTTCTGTAAAACAACAAAACGTTCTGTAAAAACCGAAAACCAGAAACATTCTGTACAAAACCAGCACAATTGCTGTAACAAACCAGGATAATTGCACTTTTGCCGCTTGTTTTACCTTTCTAACAGTGTGCAAACAATTATTGTATACAGTGCAATATTTTTCCTTAATAAAAATTAACAACGCCTTAGTAAATTCACTGTGCAGAATATGAAAGAGCGTTATATCTTAACAGAGTGAGCTACAAATTTTCACTCTCGTTGGTGAAAGGGAGGGAGAGTAATAGGTAACCTCAATTTGAACAATCGTCACTTTTCTGTAGGGATCTGCTCATTGCTTATTATTTATTTCACCGCATTTAAAAAAATAAACTTAGAATAGAAACATCTTTTGATATCTGATCCTGAATTACCAATTTAAACAATTATATAGCATATTAACATTATACTATACTTTTAAGGGCTGTAAACATTGACATGGTTTTTCCCATTGGGCCACGTTATATACAACATGGCTCCATATCAAAGTTTAACTTATTTAAATATTATATTTTATTGTTTGATTGTATGCATGGTAGTCTGTGTCACAGCCTGAAAAATTAATGAAAACTGCTGACATTTAGCGCGTTTGCCGAATTCGTCTCCCCGAAACTGGCGCAGTACCAAAATGTGGACATTTTTTGACGAAAAAGCCGTAAAAAAACCTGATTTTTTCTGAACTTTTTGGGACTTTTTGTACACTTCAGCAAATTTGGGGGGATGCGACAACCCCCCCCCCCCCCCTTGCGTTGGGGCCTTCAGCGTGGAGATTTTGAAATTTTGCTGGCCTCGGTGTATTCAAAATCTCAAGGCGGTGAGATTTCGTAGGTACCCAAAAAATATGCTAACGTATAGGTTTGTGTGTCACAAGGTTATCAAAATCGAAGAGTAAGGCTATTATATGTTCATGTATTTATGCTTTATATGTTCAGCCCCTTGAGATTTTTAACGTAATGTTTTATAAGAATAAAATATTTGAGTACTTATGAATCCAATAATTTGATACAGGTTAAGTTGTACTGCAGTATTCAGAATATACAATCGACCACATGTTGCCAAATTGCTGAATCCAAAAAAAATGTTGGTTCTATATATCCTAAAGAATATTATGCTAATTTGTGATAGAACTAATTCCATTTTTGTGTATCTGAAGAAGGGTATCAAAGTGTCAGACAATTGGACAAAACATGATGCATTAGCGAAAATCTAAAATGTGGGTATGTCATGGGACTCCCTGGCTTAAATGTTGTTTTCTGATACGAGTACTTATATTCCAAAAAAATTATTCAGTTTTTAAACTTAAACGTTGCACTGCAATATCCAGAATGTTGCCAAATACAACCGATCGCAAGTCATATTGCCGTATTGAATCCAAAAGTTTTTAAGGGATAATCTGATTGCTAATGCTGAACTAGAACACACTGACATCCATTGAAATAAACATTTGGACAATTTAGAAATAAGCATAAACGTGATACCGTGCAAATAACACACATGAAAGGGATCTAATATTATCAATATATACAAAATCTGGCATTTAAAGGGGCATTTCGTGATCCACAGCCTCATCCCCCACTTTTCTCAAAAAAGTTGAGATTTTTATATCACTGGAAACCTCTGGCTACATAATGTTTATGTACAAAATATTTCTTGCAGATTAATTCGTTTTGCAAAGATATCGTGAAATTTGAATTTCGTTCTGGTGCACCAGAACGAAATTACAACGCATTGTCTATGGAGCAGTGTAATACACATAATCATGCATAACTCGCAAACGCAAAATCGGAATCAACTGAAATTTTGGGAAT
>NC_092630.1:34821771-34851247 GCF_039555335.1 Amphiura filiformis | reverse complement strand
GAGCAGTGTAATAGACATAATCATGGCATAACTCTGCAAACGCAAAATCGGAATCAACTGAAATTTTGGGAATAGGCTTTTTTCGTGGATATGTACTGAAAATGTCATAAAAGAGGATGCTAGGATCACGAAATCCTCCTTTAACCAACTCTATATAATGCATGCACTGAATGTACTACCTTTAAAATCTAACCATATTTGTCAAATACCTAATTAAAACATCAGCTTTAAACTGGTATGTAAATCTAGATATTGTTCATTTTGAACAACTCTATAAAAACAGTTTTTTGACTCACATTTAGTGACGATTGCACCACTACGCCAGTTGGCTTCTTCAGATTGGCAACTCATCACATCTGACTGTTTCTTTTTATGGGTAACAAGAGACACCGTAGAGGGCGTGATGAGTTGGTCAAAGAATGTTGTTGAGTGCGTAGGTTACCCATAAAGGAAACAGTTGCCAGTCTGAAAAAGCCACTAGCGTAGTGGTGAAACGTCATTAAAACGTGAGTCAAAAAACTTCGTTTTTTATAGGAATTGTTCAAATGAATCAATAGTTATAGTTGAAATCAACATTCCTAATGAATTTGTTCAAAAGAAAAAATAATGATATAAATCGACTATATAAGTGATGTCTTCCAAGTGTTTTTAAATTCCTAGACAATTGTTTTGATGGGTTTCGACATTCTCTATTACCGAAACACGACGTCTGTCTCAATGGAAAACCACCCGGAAAAAACGTCGGGAAAAACATACAGGCCTTTAAAAGCGCCATTATATTCAGTGGCTTTTTTTCGTAGCAAAGAAGTCCGGTTTGATTGATCCTACACCCACTTCCAGAGTTGGCGTTTACATTAAGTGTCGTCGATTGCCATATTATAACATTTGCTGAGGAAGACGCCCTCACTGAATTCTTTTAACATTCCTTTTACACGATTAAATTGTACTTTATTAAACCATTATACCCTGCAAAATCAAGACTCTAGGTGCTGTAGTTTTGTCACAACTTCTGATTTTGAATAAAACGCCGGAACCGGCGCTTTATTATTACGATGGAATATTAATGAACGCATACAACATGTTCATAAATAATACGCTGGTAGTAAATTCCAATTTTCTTTTGCTTTGCCGTAGTTGTTCGGCTCAAAATTAAAATGGGGGATATATCTACAGTAAAAGCTAACATTTTATGGCAAAGAAATGCTAATCTATTTGTTTGAAAATGTTAGTATGGCTTTTGGCGTGGTATTTTCACGTCTAGCGTCTCCGGAGGCTGATTTGCAGCATACGTTCCCTCCGACAAAAAAAGCGCAGACAAATCAAAAATCAAAAATTATGATTCCCATTGCTAACTAGTCTCAAGACTCTCTATGGAGTCAGTAATTATTGACAGCCCAAAATTTCTAATCGGCTGCTTGGCATATCTGTAGCGTTTGTCTCATTGTGTGTATTCGTTATGTCAGTCCCACCTTTCCTGTAAATAAAATAAAAATAAACAAAAAGAGATGGTCAAAAATCCATATTTTGTTGGAAGCTGTTGTTTTGCTTGTTTTGTTTTTGTACAAAATTGTTTAGTGCATGCTCTGATTTTTAAGAAAAATACATGAAATAAAATTGTAGTATAAATCTTTATAATTATATTTTGAATTCTAATGTTCTTTTGTTTTTAAAGCTAAAGTCTTTCATACTGATTACTGCCCTAGACCTCTCCATAGTCCGCTTGCTCATTGTGTATACTCTGGCGATTACATATATCTGCACAAAAAGACTTGTATTAATTTGAGGTACAGTTGCTATATAGATTTTTGCACATCTGATCTTTTCTCAGTCACCGTATGCCCCAGTGTTTGCTAGCTGTCCAAGTTGACTCATTTACTTTGGATTAAAGTTAAAATGTTTAACAGGGGTGTCTGAGTTAATTAAATGCAAACTATTAAAGTCTATTCAAAGTCACTCTCCTGTGACGAAAATGAACCTTACCTTTACTGATATTTTACCGAATTCTTCTTCCATTCTGTAATAATTCTCCACGAACCTGCGAGTAACAGTGAAGAAGGAGCGAATATAATTTCTCTGGGTTTCGGAAAGTGACGAATAGAAATTAGTATAAACCGTTCTTATTGTACCCTGTGACGTCTTTACAAAAAGGCCAATATCGTCGTCCCTATCGACCGTATAATACAAAAGGGGAGCTTATATAACAATTTTGAGATTCGTCACTTGAAAATTTTAAAAATAAATATAAAAAATCCAAAAATCTACACATTTTATTATCTCAAACACTGGTACAGAAATAAATATAACTGAAATTAATTCACAAAAATACAAAAATTAATTTTAGATATAACTCAATGTCGATTTTTTAACCATTTCTAGAAAGTCTTTCTACTTTAATAAAGAATTATGAATTTGTACCAGACTAAAAATTGTCTATGACTAAATTGTGTATTAATTTGTGTTCTCTGTCCATCTTTCAAGATATGTTACTTTTTTTTTGTTTAAGAATGCCGTGAAACATGTCAATAGCTTACGCATACCTCAGAGTTGAAGTAACAACAAACTAATACCAACCATACAATCATAAAATAAGAAGAAATCAGTGATATGTTATTGGCCCGACAAATTTATGAATTCGACAGACAGCAGAATCCAAGACTCGACTTTCGAGTGAAATTCGTAAGTTATTTATTCATTACTTTTTAGATTGAAAGAAATTAGCGGATCAATGCTTGTTAATGCGCCATCAATCTTATTAACAGTGATCAAATTGATTCTCGGCGTCATAAGTAAGCAAAAGAGGATTTGCATGTAGCAGGGTTAGCTAAGAGTGCAGTACAGTGCGGTTCCGATGAAAACCGTTAAAAATTGATATGCCACCTTCTATGGGTAAAAGCTCCCTTGATCAACTAATCGTTCACTTCAATTAAAAAATACCGCATGCGTAACATGAATTTACCAAAGCTCTAATGTGGATTCTGCCGTCTGCTGAATTCACAGCGATATGAAGCAACAATCTGGGTGTTTTGATAAGAGGCTGAGGCAAGAAATAATTTCTTGTGTCTCTGGAACCAAAAATCCCTGAAGTAACATATTTAATATGTCACTCAACTTCGCTGATGTGTTCACTCCAATTTGTAATCTGTCTGAATTCACCCAATAAAATGGTCGGGGTGGAGTATAGCACTAACTTCTAGCATTAAATGCACTCAAATACTGGAGAATAAATAAAGTTGACACACAAGAGGAACGATATGGGTTCTATGTAAAGGAGATCCCAAGTAAGGGGTGTAATTTGTGCCTTACTTTTTAGAAGATCGGTAGGGTGCAAAAAGCCTAAAACATTCGTTTTGAAGTATTATTGACCTTAACTCAAGAATCGCAAAACCTATGGAAAAATAAAATTAATGCTTCCTTGAATCGTTTTCTATGAAATCAATGCATTAATATTAAGAAGGACACTGCCATTTACAGCTAAATGGCTAGAGCTGTAAAAATATGGCTATTGTCATCATACTCGCCTAAGGATCAGACATCACCCTTTCATTGAGCTTGGTACAACTTTGTAAGTTCAATATTTTAATAGATAGAGAGTATTATTACTTGACAACTATTGATGATATCAAAGATGTAGGCAATAACCATATTCCAGTTTGCAACTATTCCTAGAAGCCAAACTATTCCAAGCATTGGTAACAACATAAGAGCACTTCAATCAGTCCTGCATAGAAATAAACGAAAAAAAAAGGAGCATGTGTTTAAATGATTGAAAGGACATGGATATACCGTAAAAAATTAAAATTGGACCAAATTTTTTATATTATGCCTTTTAAGCATCTAGCACACGTGTAAATGTATTGACCGATTATAATAGAATTATAATTGTGCATTATTTGCAGTGAATAAATTGCCGTTATAATAACAGGAATAACATCAGACCCAACTTAGGATATGGATAATTAGGTTGAAGCTCAAATCCACATTCTATTCGAGTGCGATCATGATGACAAAATGCACCATCATACACTTAAGATTGCATCAACTATTCATTGCACGGGACAACCCGGGGGACAACATCGATGGACGACCAGTACAATAGAAGTGAACATGTACAATTAACTTACTTGACTACATCGATGTTACGATGTTCAAACACTTTGCTTGCTTTCACTGTCTTCTGTATCACTATGCCCAGTACAATGGTGTTGACCTATGCAGTATCAGAAGATTGTTAGAATTTTTTCAGTGATATGTGAAATAATTGCTGGACCTTTCATTGGAACCTTGTTTTAAAAAGACATGTGCATGGCACAGTGTAATAATTTCTGATTGTGTGAAATCATACAGACATATAAGCGATTATAATTTATACAAATCATATCCTCTACTAGATATAATACTCTTTAATTATTACAGCGTAAATCACTTACGGTAATGATAAGTAACACTGGGACTAGGAACGCTGAAATAAAAGCCTCCTTCTGTCGACAGCCAGCATCTGTAAATACAAGTATAATTAATCATAAAACTTGAGTAGACTCAGAGGCATAAATAATCTAATACTTTGAAAAAGTGCTTGAATGTGGTAAAATTCAAAAACTTGCAGCAAAAGGTTTTCCTTTTGCCTTTCAGATGCACTCTGAATTATTGTTTCGTACAATATTCAGTTTCAGCAAAAAATCATTTTTCATTTGGCTACCTGCATCAAATTTGAGGACAGATTTTGACCAAATATGTTGTAGCCTTAGCTGCATCGAGCTGCAAACACTTCGTTTGAATTAGAAAAATATTTTATAATATAAAAAGGTTCGTAATGCAGTGGTAAAAATACCAACTCTGTAAAGAGATTGTTTCAGGCGAGAGCAGCAAATCTGTGGAATAGTTCTGTGGTAATGTTATTGGTCTTAGCAGTAGGTTGAAATTATTTCTACGTAATACTTCACATACCTTCCACCAGTACCAAATTTATCATGTCCCGATCCAACTACTATTGCTGATATCAAAAATGGGATTCCTGTAAAATGAAATTAATGATATATCAAGATTCTCTTATCGACCGCATAAGTTTCTAAGAAAATATAATTGTTTTAAACACCATTGCCATCCAGTATCGAGCACAACTGAACATGCAGGTAATAATTCAGCATGTTGGAAGTTTCTTTCACAATTCATTATAACCTATTTAAATTCCCACTAGATGAGTCTATCATCGCTCGGAGAGGGCGTAGAATCGATGCTGAATTGGTCAATCCGGCGCAACCCCCCCGGCAAGTGCCTGCCGCCCCCCTCTCGCTACGCCACTGTCAGGATAATACGTGCTTCTTTCTATCCACAGAGGAAGGTAATTATCCACCATAGTACATGTCGTAAAACACATTATTACCAATAATATTATGTCATTTTATTATACAACATAAAAATTAACGTATTATAGGGTAAATAAAATAGGACACCGTTTACCCCATCCAATGAAGTAATAAATCCTGGTGAAATCCTTTTCACTTCCATAGACAATCACGATTAAACGATAGAGATGTATAGCTTCTACCAACATCCAACAGAAAACTGACATGAATGCATGGTATAGAAACACTGCCACGACTTTGCAAGCAATCTGAAAGATAATTTGTAGATATATGATAAATGGCGAGAGTATAAATTCAGCTTTTATTTATTCTAGAACGAATGTTTAATATCTAAGATATTAAGATTTTACGATAAAACAATTATGCATCACTCTATATTGTAATGTCATAAAAAAATATTATTGCAATTGAATTTTATTTTTTGACTTATGCATTTATCCCGGTTTATTATTTTGTTGAACCTAACCGGATTTGACGACGCAGTTTCACTCATCATTAAAATCGAAATCGCTATCAGCAAAGCAAACATCAGTTGCCGATGGATGAGTACGCGTTCTTTATGTGCAGAGTCTCTCCATCTAAAACGAAAACAAGGAAAGGAAGATATAATTACAATCATCTACATCTACAACAATACTTAGTAAAGTTGCCATAAAGGCAATATCTGACTAAGAACATGATTGCCGACACCGGTCGTCAAAAGACACGGCTCAGAAAAGGTAATTAAACAACAAGTTAAAATGTAATATTATAGAGTCCTTCTTTGAAGAGGCTCAACTTTGTGCAATCAAGTAATGAAGAGGGCAGATCATTCCATTCCGGTATTGTGCGAGGGAAAAAGCTGAATTTGTAGGTGTTGGAAGATGGACCCATGACACGAAATTTAGCAGGATGAAACTGACGAGTGTGTGTGGCATATTGTCTTTGTATGTAGTCTGGGATTGGAACAGATATTTCTTGGTGCTGAATCTTGTGCATCTAATGTACAAGGTGTCCCATAAAAAGGTTACATGTAGAAAATGAATCGCATTTTGTGATGGTACAACAAATCAATGTGATTTTTTCAGATAATATTTATTCATCCGTCTTGTAACTGTTTGCTAAGTTTCAATTCCGTATCTTAAAAGCAACTTAACTTATAAGCGCAAGGTGACAGGGGCGTCAAGAGTGGCTAACTATCAAAATATCACACAACGAAAGTAGAACTCAAGCACACCTTTGCTTTGAGATTTTTTCTTCATTATATTTTATGTTTCTCTTATATTTCATTATTGAACTTATTGCACAAAAGAAACATATTGAAAAATTAAATATTGTACACTGAAAATAAATCAGTTTTCAAGCTTTCTTGACTCTTGGTGGTAACAAATAAAGGACGATGGTCATTAGAGAAGAACTGTGACGTTTTTGGTGAAAGCAGTTTTGCACGCTGTATCTCCTGTCATCAACATAGTGAAATGAATAACAATCTTTTGCATTTAGACCTTGCTTGGATTTTGTTGACTTCAAATCGCTGCTGTTTGTTTTCACATTTCTGACTGAACTCTTGAAATAAAATTGAAAAAGTTTTATTCTTTGTTTACCAAAATAAAATACTATATATACTGCATCTGCCATGCTATTGCTGAGCCTATTCAAGTGCCCCGCCAAATGCACGTGGCTGTGACGGCGATATAATGAACCTCGTGTTGCATTATGTCACGTAAAGAGCTTAGTCAGGAAAGTTTGGAATGCGGGCTAAGTACGTAGGTTGTGAACTTGACATTCACAGGGGTACTAGTAGAGGGTACATAGATTATGTCATGAAAAGGATATTTTTATTTGTTAACATTAACTTAGATTATTTTCAAAAATCTACATGTAACCTTTTTTTGGGACACGTATTTGGGAACATTCATTAACATAGACTTAATTATTTATTAACATAGATTTTGACATTTGGTGAAAACAACATTGTTGTCCTTATCCGTTCCTATCTAACATCATCCCATGTGACAAAAAAAGGCAAAAACGGCGTAACACTGCCAAAAAAAAACCGGCAGTCAGTATGATACTAAAGGTCGGTTTACACTTTAGTAGCTTTATTTTGGCGGTATGTGAAAAATACATTTTCCGACTTTCGTATAACCTGCAACTAGTTAAAACAGAGTACAGAACTCCTGTCTTAATTCATTCAGCTACTATCACGTGACCAGTCCACGAGTAAGTAGCCCTATGATGAAATCTTATGGTTCCACACGCAACGTAGCAAAGTTGTAAAAAGTAAGTTCCAGTATTAGATTTACTTCCAAAACTCTGTTTACATTTATTGGATGACTAAGAGCATTCACTCATTATCAAATATCCTTTTAAAAGTACACACGATAAAGCAGAAGCACTAATTTCGAGTTCGACTTCTGTAGTAGTAAATGGCTTTTCACAGCTACATGTATACTTTGTGAAATGTGCAAGATTCATAATTCGTTGTGCACACGGCATATTGAATAGAATCCAAGTATAAACCTTTCACTGCTAAAAATCAGTAATGACCCCCTCTGTTCATAGACTAAAACAATACAAAATCTTGATCGCTACACGCGTTCGGCGAATCGCCTGAAGCGCTTCACTTGGTATGGGGCGGTTTATAGTAAGCAGTTTAATATTCAGCACTCTGTCGTGTTCATAACGAATGTACTATATTAAAGTGGATAGACGTCACTGAAAACTCAACAACAATAAATAAACTTACCCTAATAGAGAGAAACTAACCAGTCCTAATATCAATGAAAATATGGAACATCCATTTCCTAGATATGTTATAACCCTTACGGCACGTGAGTATGGCTTATCCTAAAAATATCACGAGAAAAAACAAAATAATGACAATAATTACTTTTGTAATGATAATCATCATGTATTCAATATAGTTGCGAATATAGCTACCCATGTGTTGTCCTTTATAATTGACCCCTCCTCGCCGAAGGTCACTTTTATTTTCGTTATCATCTTGAAGCGTTTTTGGACCAATTAACGAGCGTAAACAGTTGATGTGGTTTAATCCTAGTAGCTTCAAAGAAGGTGGTCCTACCTCACGGCAGACTTAGAGTACCTATACCCCTACTCGAGTACCAATTTCTGCACCAGAATCCCTTCTCACAATTTCGTACCCGTCCCCGTCCCCACAACTTCATACCCGTCCGCCCATAGTGCAGTTATGTCCACGGCAAATTCACCGTGACCTTTCCAGCCATAAACTAGCTTAGTGAAGATTAAACCGATATATGCAGTACTAAACCATTATAGTAATCTATTGTCCAATGCAAATTTATTACCACGTGATAATATTAATCCAATGAGCGATCGAATTGTCAGCTACGGCCGACTAATCCAATTGATAATGACGCTATTGACATGTTCGAGCGGAGCTACACTGACCGAGTTTTGGGGTATTTTTCACTGGTTTGCTGTCATTTACTCATTAAGGCGGTCCCCCGTTATTATAAGGACTATGCTAATTATTTAAAGATTGACATGTAGAGAATAAACCATACTTGATTGACAGAAAGTACTAAATTTGTACCTATTACGGTTTCGTGACACCAATCTTCCAAATACGACCAAGCTAGGGCTGCCCGGTGAAGCAAAATGTGCATTGGAATAACACGGGAGTTTGGATAGATGGTAGGATTTATTTCTCATAAAATGTATGGTCCCCTTTATTAAAGCTTGTACCGGGTTGAAAATTCAGATATTTTGAAAAGAATAAGTAATTGAATGGAGCAAGTACTAAAATCATAGCTATTATATAGCGATATATGACGCTAACTAGTTCATCTCCTATATCTACAACAAAGCGCTACCAGTAGGGTTCAATTGCCTATTGTGAGTGCCCCTGTGTTGTGTGCATACATGTAGTTAACAATAACTGCATGATGCCCTCCTGTACTTATGACTTTGCTGCCTGCTCGACCTGTACTCGTACCCATAACCGTATCCGTATTCATGACCCGGTAAGCTCTACGGTATCCTCACCCGTACCTGCTCAGTTTTGTAAATAAGGCCTTCGGGTTAAATGTCCGTGAAAATCACTACGGACACATTCGTGAAATTGTGCTACCAAAGTCAGTAGTATATTTGTAACCTGCGAAGCCTTTTGAATGGGCCAAATTATTGGCTGATATAATACCAAAGGGAAACTTAAGATTTGATACGTCACTACATAAAAACAAAACAGATTTACATTCAATTGAGAGCAAACCTTTTGCTGCTATCAACAAAAACATTGTACAACCTTTTATTACTTGACTAATGACATATAATTATTTACTTGTTCCACAAATCGCATAAGAACAGCAAAACTTGTCAAATGTGTACATTGACAAGTCATCACGGAATCCTGTGAGTCGACCAATCGTGTACAATATTCTTCCGACCAGTACCTGAAAATGAAACATGTATTCGTCATTTAATTAAAATCACTTTAGCTGTTATAGCATAACAAGTTTCCCGGGCCTATTGCACCGCCCTTCCCTGTTCATTTTGGTCATTGCTTTTAACATTTATGAAAACACACCTCTTGTCGGATGAACTTATGACTTCGTCATTGAGAGTGATTATATTTCTTGATTATGTTTCGCATACTGAGTGACCATCTGATTAAATGAAATTCTAATTTTAGCATTTAATCTCAATTTCCTGTGGTATATACAAAATTTTATTGGAGACCTTAACGTTGATTTTCCGAACAATCTTTGAAAAAAAGATATAAATACTAAATACTAGTATTACCCATCTTGTGTGTAGTAATAACATCCCGGTACTGCCGTTTTTCCAGGAGTGGTAGCTTCAAGTGACTGAGTGTGCTAGAATCAAATAGTAACATCATTGCCATTATTCTCAACCTGGGGATAATGTTTTATTGGTATATAAATGTATATATATCCCACAATTCATCCTTTACAATTTGATATACAGCTATAAACCATATCATTGTGAAGATTACCATTCATCCAAATATTAATAATTAAGATCCAGTAGATCAGATTATTACTCACATTTCATAACCACATTACCCAACACGGTTTGCTTTTAGTATGATATATAGCTATTTGAACACAGCGAAATTTGGAACCCCATTCAATTAAATACGACTTGAGTTTAGCCAGGATTTGCAATGAATGAACCAAAGCCTTTCAAGATTTCAAGATCGGCAAAATTCCAGTTAACTCAGCTTTAAAAAGTTACAAAAAAATTCCGCTTTTCGAATAGCCACATTTTGCTATATTTTGTAAACCGGAACTCTCGAAAAACACGTTTTGTTTTAAGAACTAAAATGATTGCCACAGGGATTAAATGTTTAATAGGCTTATAGGTAAACTGGCAATAATAGAAAACATTTGTTTACTGTTTTTTATAGTTGTTTTGCAAAAAAAGCATGCCCTGAAAACTTAAGGTATGCTGAAGAAAACTGTATTCAGTGTGTCTCTTAGGGAGTGTTCATTAATACTTTGGTAGGGGGGCTGGTCTAACTCAAATTTTTCGCTCGAAAACTTTTTTTGACCCCCCCCTCGATGGACCGCTAAACTTTTTGACCCCCTCTTTTGACAGACAAAACTTTTTGACCCCCCCCATTATCGTATTTAACAAACATTAGGCCTATACTTAATAATGTTGTTTCCAGTGGTGTGGTATCTGGGTCACATGTCATTGAGTGAGGCAAATGTTTGAAACATTCCCGGTGGGACAATTGCGCATGAAATACAAGCACAATGAAATTTTCATTTTATACTTAATTTAGATTTGTCCCAAATCAGGGTGTTTATCTGATTTTACAGGGATAAATGAAATACAGGATTTATTTGGAGGTTCATAGGCACATCAGCATATAATTTTGATCTGTGGCTATTATGATAGTACAAATGCGTGTGAACCGCGCAAAAAATGTGGCCATATTGAAGCTTGAATGGTCAAATATTGTTAAAATTGGAACTAATTTATGCAAAAGTTGAAATGGTCAAATATGAGATTAATTTGGTCACGCAAATGTGCACAGGTACCGGTATCAGTTTTGGCCCCCAAAGACCGTGGCACCTGGGCCAGTGCCCACTCTGCCCTATATGGTAAATCTAACCATGGGCTTATGTGTACAATGAGAAATACTATTTATTTGCAATATTTTCTTGATTTAGTTGTATTTTGATCAGATTAGTACATAATCATGTTTGTAGCCTATACTTTGAAGAGATATAAAATTCTATGATAAAAAGTGCCAGTATTTCTTAGACCATCCCAGATGTTGCATGTTGCTGATCATCTTTAATGTTATGTGTACTCTAAGTGCCATCATTTTTTCAAACAAAAGCACTGAAAACCAAAACTTGCCCATGTTAAAAGCGATATAGAGGGTCTCAATGCGCGCAGAAGCGCGCAAAAATTTTGGTTTTTTAAAGGCGAAAACTTTTTTGACCCCCTTTCCTACCACCTAAAACTTTTTGGTCCCCCCCTCTTTAAGGCCCAAAACTTTTTGGCCCCCCCTCCTTTTTACCAGCCCCCCCACCAAAGTATTTCTGAACACTCCCTTAATTCATTGAATATTATGTAAGCATTAATTGCTTTGATCCATTAAAAAATTAAGAACCAAAGTTGTTGACTTTAAACTCAACACTCAACATACCCCTCACACTCACATGTCACCCACATACATGCAACCCTTACGTCTATTGGGAATGCAATCTCCAGCGGATCTTCTGATTCGTAAGTTAGTAAGCTCCCAGATTGGTCAAACATATTAATGGTGATGATAGGACTTAATGACTTGGTGTCATTATCATCTGAATTCTTTGTCAACTTAAGTGTCGCATTGTTTGCTAATACCAAAGCACCTACTATGGCAAACCCATCTGTGGTCATGAAATCATTAAACAATGGGTAATATCATGTCATCTGAATATCATTCACAAGACCCCCTAAGTTAGCAGTCATTACAGAAGGATGACACCCTGTATAATGAAAGCTCAAAATAAAATGATAATTTTGATGTGTTGTTACATGTTTTCAGGCAGATTGTGATATCAGTTAAATGCAACATTGTACAGACTTGACATTTAATATGGAATCTTTTTTCGCAAAATTCCAAGACTGGTCTGGAAGGGGTCTGCATAAACCGCACGTGCTAATTATTAATGGGGTGTGTCGGGAGATGGTGTAAAATAAATGTTTGACAGAAAATATGTTTTCCATTAGTTTACATTATGGCGCTAATAATGTAGTGAATTGGCCTAAAATGGCGGATTTAAAGAGACTGAATTTGATTTTTGTGGGGGAAAATTTACGAATTTGAGCAACATTATTCTGATATTATCAAGTTTATTGAGGTTTGAGGCG
The DNA here is from genome assembly GCF_039555335.1 of Amphiura filiformis. Taxonomy (NCBI): domain Eukaryota; kingdom Metazoa; phylum Echinodermata; class Ophiuroidea; order Amphilepidida; family Amphiuridae; genus Amphiura; species Amphiura filiformis. The sequence goes on along the minus strand of NC_092630.1, from coordinate 34,838,522 downwards.
ATATTTACTGAACCTAAATGCCAATATTGTTCGCCAGAACTGAATTACACTTGTAATCCATCAGTTTTGAAAGTGGGAGGAGCTTTAAAAATATGGCTCTTAAAAGTATTACGCACTCGGAAAGTATGAATGGTCACCTGGGGACAAATGTTATAAACTTACTGTACAAAAAGAAACAGCGTGAGTTTATTCAGGAATCCGCGCAGTTGTTTTTGTACCTTAAGTTTATAACATTTGACCCCAGGGGGGGGGGCATTCAAACTTTCTGAATACGTACCACTTTTAAAAAAGCCCTACTTTTAAGCCCCTCCCATGTTAAAGAATTGGTACATTCCAAGTGTATTTCAGCTGTGATGAATGCCAATGCTGACGAAGTTTAAGATATATCACCTCAAACCCTTATAAATTTGATAATAACAGAACAATGTTGCATGAAGTCCGAAATTGTGTCCCCCACAAAGCTCAAATTCAGCTTGCCTAAATCCGCCATTTTAGGTAAATTCGCTACATTATGAGCACCATAATGTAAACTTATGGAAAGCACATTTTCTATCGAATAATTATTTTACACCATCTCCCGACACACCCCAATTAATATTTAGCACGTGCGGTTTATGCCGACCCCTTCCAGACCAGTCTTGGAGTTTTGAGAAAAAATATTCCATATTAAATGTCAAGTCTGTAGTATAAACGTGTATCATTGTTTGTAGTAGTACATGACAAATCCTGTAAAGGAAACAGAGCATTACAAAATGTATTAAATATGTATAATATCTGTAATTAAGTGAAATATAAACAGGCTCATAATATTAGTATTATAATACAAAGAATATTGCCAGATTTATAATGCACGGAGTACCTGGTTGACATTGCCCATTTTGCATACTCTGGCTATTACATTTAAGCATAAAACTTATTTGTATTAATTTGTGTATTAATTTGTGCAAATTGATAGATTTTCACATCTGAGCTTTTGAGTCACCGTACTCCCTGTGTTTGTTAGCTCCCAAGTGGGATTTTTTCTCGGGCTTTCGCGATCAATAAACTGGTAAATTCCAAAATCCCAATTGTTCAGCATTGCAGTGAGCCATTATAATTATGCAAGATATGTTGCATTCAATAACATAGGCCTGTGTATACTTTACTTTTACTGTCACTAATTATATAAACTCTTTATGACTATTTTACTATTGAACATTTTAATTTTAATAAACATCAGTATAATTTTTTGTTCAACGGAATGCGTTCATCATGATTAATAATAACATATTTTTATTTATCAAAATTCGACTATGGCATAGTCTAAGCACCTGGTAGCGGTGCGAGTCCGTTTCTGGTAATGCAAACAATAGGCCTACATAACGGCAAGGCTTATGATATTGCAATTTAGAAGATATTTGGCTGGCAGATAGGGGTTCTATTATACAATATTATTGGCTTCGGAGACGATTGCATATTTAGGTTTTGATGTTTCTACACAGGGACATGTAATGACATTGATTGACACTTCCATATTTCTAACAGTTGAATTAAATATCATCTGAAAATGTTAACTGCTTACTTCCATCTCCAAAATCCAGAGTAACGTCAACAGTTAAGCCATCTTCCAGAGCAACATTTAATTTGTTTACACCCGGCACTGAAGGAAACACACACACACCTACAATAGTAATAGTAGGTATGTCACAGTGGCTGCACAATAATTCTGTCATACTGTGCACGCATACATAACAGTGAATCAAAAAGCGCGCGGATCAAAGTTGGCCAATTTTGAAAACATACATGTCAAAAACGATTTCCTCGTTATGTTTCATTGATCACAATAATTTGTCTTTTTAATATATGGTAGGTGAAACATTTCCTAAATCACTATCAACTCCGCCGAAATTAAACACTGCCTACTTTAAGAGTTAAGACCTGTTTTATGAATTTTTTTAGATCGTCCATAAATCAATAAATATAGGTCTCTCGAAATAGAGGACCTAGTACCACCGGTCTGAAATACCAGTGTTTGTTATCATGTATTTGTTTTCCTTGGACAATGAGTGAAACACTTCCCTATACCAATTGAAAACTCGGTGCACTTAGGCAATTAACTGCAGTTTCTTTATTCAACATCACAGCAGGTTCATATTTGACAAAATCATGCTGTATGAATAAAACATAAATAAAACATTGAAAAAGTAAAATTACATATGCCTAATTAACATAAGAATGGCATAAATATATAATTAGATGTAATTAGCTAATTTGCATAATTAATGACTTTTGTGAATTTTTTGTTACCAAATGAAAGAACTTTGGGTACTTATGTGTGCAAAAAACCGCATCCTCATATCATGTACGGTTCTCTGTTGGCATTATTTTTTGCATATTAATTAGCTGGACTTAGTCATTTTTAAAGCTTTTATTTGTCTGCAGATTGGTCAAAATGGCTAAAATTGTATATTTGGTGGATTTATTACATTTATTCGAGGAGAGATTTTTAATCTTGTTTTCTTTAACGAAGTCCGGAAAGATATGCAATTAATCTGTGATACTTAAATCAATGCTACCTTTTCAAGTAAGTGTCCGAATAAGCATTACAAATCCCAAAAATTACCAATTTGCCATTTATAGCAATTTGTGGCAGGTTTTCACCCGATTTCCGGGTATCTTCAAGTTGACGTTACATCACTTTGCATTATCCGATTTCAATTCTGTTTTTTGTTTTTTGAAGCATTCATAACGATGATTCAATTAAAAGTGTCAAATAACATGTTTCTGCTGCGCTTATTTTTGGGGTGATATACCTAGTAATAGACTTAATTTTAATTCGACATCATTTTTTCAACCCGACTTATTTTAATCGTTTTGATTGTGACAATTTGCTTTTCTTCTTTAATACAGCAATTTTGATTTGTCGTGGAACTCTTTCTCACAATCATCTTGTGGTGTCGGGAAAAACACCACACCCAAATAGCACTTTCAAAAATTATATTTAGACATATATTCTTTGGTGTTACATTGTTACATTGTGTGTATGTGTGAAAGTAAACGCTACAAACCGTATGATTCCGTGACGGTTTGTAGCGTATAGTTTTACAAAAATACAATTTTCTAGTCGGATAGAACATATTATAAGGTATATTGAATAAGAATAAGAACTAGGCACCCTTGATCATTCCGAGAAACTCAGGGTCAAAGTTTAAATAGGGGTCAAAACTCAAAATTGTTCAGATTTTGTTTAAACCTATTGCAAAATATTCCCCATATTACAAGGATTCAGAAATATATAGTTTGACCTACCTACGACCAATCAGTCTAGAGTTATTGGCGAAAAGGTCAAAGGTTGAAATTTGGTTTCCATAGGGGTCAAACACAGGAAAGTTATTTGTATTGCTATATTCATTCAGAAAAGAAATAGTTTGCACTATCTCCGATGTTTCTTTACCATGGTAAGGAGCTGTGCAATAATTATGAGCCCCCACCCCGGTAAAATTTCCAAACGGCTCGCCAAAAATCGCTTGCCACCCCCCACCCCCTTCTCGGCCAGCCAACATCGCTTTAGGTTCATGTTTACGTTTGAATAACAATTTTATCATATTTTATTTCTGTAATCGGGAATATGCCCAATGAACTGAAAAACGAAATAAAATATTTAAAAAAATTGATTAATTCTAACAAAAATGTTGTGTTGCGTACCTTAAGATAACCAAAACGCCAAAATCGACTACTTACCAAATGTGTTTCCACCATCTAAACATAGTTTGTTATCCACCTGCAGAGGGGTCGATGTGATATTTTCCCATGCGCTTAACAATTTATTGACATCTCCTCCAGAACTGCCACCTCCAACTATGGACTGTAAAGAAAGCATAACAATGCTAAGCTTGAATGATAGGATTCAGCAAGCCTCTACGCAATGAAATCAGCAGCTTCCTACCGATCATCCGGCGGGTGCGGGCTGCGGGGGTCATCCAGAGATCAAAATTAGCTGAACCCCGAAAATGATAAAGAAAAAGGATTCCAGCAATATAGCACTCCTTTCCAGCTACACGGTCTAGAATGCTAGTCAAGACCACGGTAAGAGGGAGGGCACTGACTGAAAATGAATGCCAGAGATGTGCGGCCACGTTGACCCCTATTTATTAAGAATCTTTCACCCAATAACCCGATTTTTGTTTCAATGTCATCCAATGAAACGTTTTTAAAAAATAATTATGAGCAGATTTTAGATAGTAGGCTCTCACTCAATGACCCCCTTTTTCTCTAAAATGACCATAATTTTCCTATTTTAACCCCCAAAATTGCAAAAAAAATTTGTGTTGTCAGGCACCGCTATAGGCCCAACAATTATACCCATTTTAGAGGCTTCTCACCAAATTAGCCTCTTTTTGGCGTCAAATATCTCACCGAATGACCAGTTTTGACATGATCGCTGTCCGCACACCCCCATTACTTCGAAAATCGAGAGGCCCCTCAGCTGCACTCATGTAGAGCCTATCCTGCTTCGTAGATCAGCCCTACATTATTTTTTTTGTATGTATAAGAAATAATATGCACGTGTTCATGTTGTTTGAAGTATGAATTTTGAATTTTATAAATACATACCAAATGCTGCATAATTTTGGTTGACAAAATTAGACTCGATTCTTCAGTAAGAAATTCAATGCCACCAGAGGCTGCAAAATTAATTCAAGATGATTCTTTTAAGTCAATCTAAGCAAGGGTCAAAAAATCATTTTGAAGTTTTGTTCTTTACTTTAATATATCGCCTCAATAAGGATAATAGAAATATATATATTGCTAACTTTTTCACTTTGAAATGTTTAATGTGATTATTTTGTTTTATCAAGGTCACACAACTTCAGCATCTGCATTCACTACAAAGTTATTAAAATAACTTTGTAGTGAATGCAGATGCTGAAGTTGTGAATGAAGTTGTAAGTTCAAATTCTGTAAATAGATCCATATATATAAATTAAAGACATATAACAAATATAACTGAGGTCAGTTAACGTATTAAACTTTGAAACTGAATAATATGCACACAGCAAAACATATTTTGCCCCGGATTCATGAACGTTTTATGCAATAACATTTTAATAAAAACAAATATATTAAATAACTGATAGGTCTGTCCCAAATACCTTCGACTGAAACGATGAACGAATGTGAAGCGCTATTCCCGTAGTCATCATACGCAATGTATGTAACAACAGTATCTCCAATCGGAAAGAGATCCCAGGATTTAAAGTTGGATTGTACTGTGAAATATCCGCTGTTGTCAAAAACAAATGGTTCGGTCCAATTTACAACGGTTGAAGCTTGCACTTGTTTTGCTTGTACCGAAATATCAGTTGGGGTACTCAAAAATATCGGCGCCTCAGAATCTGTAAGTTCAAATTTGAGGGAAAAAAGACAGACATTGTATTTTCACTTGTCCTTCTGATAGGAACTTCTCGCACCAATTTATCCCATGACATAGGAACCTGAATAACTTGACAAGATTCGAAGTTGAATAATTCAAAATAACTCACTCTCTTAAATTGGCCGATTGAAAATTATGTCAATCTTTTAACGATTGATGATAGGAATCAATCTAAATCGATTGAAAAATAGGTTGAAATGGGTTTTTTTCACTTTAACTCTCTTTGTAGATTGATTTCACTACCTAATCAAGTGTTACTCCTAATGTACTACCAAATGACATGTGTTGCATATGTTTGGAATGAAATTTCAAACTGTTTTTCAATCTTTTTTATCAACCGGAAAGGACTTGTCCCTAATTTGGAACGGCAAAAGATTGAAAAACAATGAAAATCAATCCATTCTATTGAAAATTCAATCGAAAAAGATTTGCCCCTAACTTTAATCGCTAAAAGATTGTAAAAGATTGAGAATCACTCCTTTTGATTGAAAAAAAAGTTTGACAAATTCAAATCACCCGACTGAATATACAGTCGAAAACGATTTGTCCCTAATTCGGGACGACGAGATTGAAAATTCAGTCTTTTTAATTGAATATTCAATCGGGCAATTTAAGAGAGCATCGTGCACCCAGATTAAGCTAAAATAAATTTATCTAACCAAATGTCAAATCTTATTTTTAACACGAATCCTAAAGACAGGATAGAAAAAATATTCTACAGATTCAACAATATACAATTTCGAAGTCACAAACAAAAATATATAAAGATGGCATGAAAGGTAAAAAGTGACCACTTCATACAAAAATAAAACAAAATAAAATCCTATAATACATACTTACCAATCACAGTAACAATAAAAGTGTAATTCACATAATTTGCAGAAGGATCCAACACTTTATATTTCACAACGGTAATTCCAATTGTGAAATTATCCATAGGACTGTAGTTCGATTCCAAGATTACATCCTCCTGGGAGTTATCAATGGCTATAGGTTCAATCCAATTGACAGCTGCTACCGGCAGTCCTGGATCGGTTGATGTTGTAATGTTGATCGGTTTACTGATGACAACAGGAGGTTTGGTATCTGTCAATCATGAAATGAAATAAATTGATTGGCCCAAGGTTAATACAAACTCCTTTTTTCTTTCGGTCTCATCATTTTGTATCAGTCAACTGATTTCATTTCATTTTGTGTTTCTTGCAGCATCCCACGAGGATACATTCGAGCCACCTAAGAATATTTAGTTCTTGTTTCTTCTTGCATTCAACCATTAAAGTATTCTATGAATGTCTTTCAAACGTTTGCCATTACATTACATAATTCACCTTTTCGGTAAATCCCGTAACCCTTTGCGAGTACACCTGAGAACTCGAGTGAATGACGAGTTCTTAGGTGTACTCGCAAAGGGTTATGGGATTTACCGAAAAGGTCAATTAATAAAACATGTTTCTCACTTACCCACACATCCTACCAATTCAAACCGCATGGCAATTCCACTGTTCCAGTCTAATGGGTGAATACGTATGAAGGATGACGTAACAGGTTTATAAAACAGGTGAGTAACAGGTGTGTTCTGATCCCAGCTACCTTCGAACACCTATATCAGTATACATTGTATGTTAAGAAGGTACAGACTTGACTTTAAATATGGAATATTTTAGACTTATTCACTACATTGTGAGCACCATTAAGCACATTTTCTATTTAAAATTATTTGACACCAACTTTCGACACACCACGATATATATTTAGCCCGTGCGGTTTATGCAGACCCATTTCTGTCAAATCTGTAAGATAATGTCAATATTGAGATGTTTTGTATGGCCATAGTTTATCGGTATTATACATGATGTATCAAACTGATTAGTTCCGGCAAATGTCACTTGTCTTTTAAAAGACATTTCAGTTTGTGTACTACATACTAACTCTTTTTCAAAGATGGATCTTGTGAATACAAGTTTAAGGCGAGTTCATACACCTGGACTAACCATCATTATTGGCACTGCAATATAATAAAATACCGATTTTCTTTGCTTTACCTCATTTTTTCAGCTACAAATTAAAAAAGGATATATCTTTACATGTCTAATAGTGAAAAGTAACATTTTGTGGGAAACAAATAAAATTTACACATAAATATGATACGGGGAAAAACAGCTGACAGACCTCCATAATTCCATCTTCGTCAGTAACATTTTCCCAGATGACATCGTCTAGGCTCGCCATAACTTTGTACCTCGAAACCCAAGCGTTCGCATCTTGTCGTCCTTGCATGATGATACCAGATACAAATACCGGGGTCCTAAATTTTACTTGAAACCATTGGGTTCGATTATTATATTGCCCAACCCATGCCTTGGGACCATTCAGACGAGCAAACGATACACCATAATCTGACAAGTTGGATGATGCGGAGAATTGCTGGTCAATGATGATACCATCTTCCATTCCTAATGAGTCTTGACATGGTAATGGTTCATCTAAGGAGACGCAAAGAAACAAGCATGCATGCATACACAAACATTATGAAATACAAAATCATTTATGAACTCACTAATGATTTTTCATCAGACTGCGCAGAGACTTGTGACTGATGGTTTGGTGACGTGATGTTAATCGGCGACGAACTTGTTTTTCGATGTGCGATAGTAGGAAATAATTGAGTGCTGGCTGCTAGGCTCTTTCCCGGATGGCCTCTTTCATTCCTCTCTCAAATCACTTCTTATGAAAGACTATAATGTCGCCGAGTCTGAATGTACTATTGTGTCTCTCCTACGTAAGACTAGCACTGGCTTCTGTACTCTGATACCTGTATGATGATTTTCCAACTGTAGGATAGTAGCCGATACGCTCGGTGCTCGCTCCGCTCGCTATTCGAGAGGCATCGCGGTTTGTGGAACGGGGCTAGTTCTACGTAAGACTGGACGCAGCTAGTTTCACAACAGGTGACTGCTGTTTGGAAATAAAGTGCCAAATGTCCCCCCCCCCCCAAACACTGCAGGCATCTATACTACCACCTCCAAAGTCAGCATGATGGACTTAATTCAACAACATTTTTTCATTTTTTTTAAAAAAGCTACAAACCATATCATGGCATTACTAGTTGTTGATTTCCTAATCTATACTGTTTGAAACATTTGATTCCGACGCCGTAGAAACTGATGCGATTGGGGACCTATGTGCCCAAAATGGCCCTTAACTATTTGGGAAACTTTGATATGTCAGCTTATTTCCAGCACAGCACTATGTTAGACTGTTGTTTTTTATGGTTCCTCGCCAATTAACACCACGTGAACAAACCATCAGTCAAGTCTCGGTCAACTCGTCCCAACATTACTCAAAAATCGCTGGCGAGTCCAGTATTTTGCTTCACATTATCTTGTTATTACCCGATGGCTCAAACCATTCGCGGCCTTACAAATCAGATATCTATGTCGAATACTGCAGCGATTGGAAATTACTAATTAACCACACGATAATTAGAATATGCTACAAATGTTGTGGTTACTGATATAAATTGTTCAAATTGGGCTGCTCTAAATAGGAGGAGTTGAACGGCGTTGTTTTATATAATAATTTAGGTGTCATTAAAGTCGTTTGAAATAGAAAGCGTCAAATGGCGTCAAATACCAAAGTCGAATCAGTGATTCGGCGACTTTTAAAGTATACTTCTAGTCAATGCAATACAATAACGGCAATACACCATTTGACGCTAAAACGTCATTTGTCACCGATGACGATTTCTGACACAATTCAGCACTACTGGTGTCAACGGTATATGAAACTACCAGTGAGCGAAAGACGCCGCAATATTTTTGCTAGTGATGTTAACATAATGAAAGACAGGCTTACTTAAACAACCAAGGAGTTCGAAACGTAAAGCAATCGTAGTTTTCCATAACGTCGGGTTAATTCTTATGTAATGTACAGTGACAGGACTGACGAAGTAGTTTATGACAGGAGAACTATCATCCCAGTTGGCTTCAAACATCTGAAACAACAACACGTAACAAAAAATATAATTACCAATATTATTAGTTATTAGGTGAAGCGGAGGTATCATAGGTAGAGTATAGTAAAAACAAAAATTCCTATCGTTTATTCTCATTTTTAGTCAGTTAAAATTCTTTTTAATAACTGTACACTATTTTAAGCAAAAATTAAGTTACCGTCGTAAAAACTCCTCTTATTATAAAATGAACGAAACTTGCTTACAGCTTCTAGAGCGTACGAGTATTCCGCACTAGTCTACGCATACAATGCGATACATAGGCGTATCTCTACAAGCGTGTTACGCGTTACCAACACTCATGATGGCGTGTGGTCTTCTACGGCCTGATAGACGGCACCCAAAATCAATCGATTGTCCAATCAGATTATGTGTCTATGAACTAGACCACTCCCACTGACGAAGAATACACTTTCACGCACGTGTTCATATGTGTACTTGTATATAGGTCAATTCAGGTTTACTAACTAACTTTACAAAAAAACTTAATCAAACAAATATTACTGGCAGGAAATATAGATCGGGAAAATAACTATGAAATTTGCGTCTTTTCACGTAAAAATGAATGAACTTACTTCTTCCACTCCAGTTTCGTCAAGAACAAAATTCCAAGTTTGATAATCCAAGCTATACTGCACTTTGTATCTGGTCACCCATGCAATAGCACCCTTTTCACCTTGTGTAATGATTCCTGTAATTGGCAATTGACGCAAAAATTGAACCTGGATCCACTGTTGGACATTATTGTTATTCGGTCGCCACGCGCCTGCGGTATTCAAACGACCCAGATCCGGTAGAAACATTCCATATGTACTGCTAGAAGAAATATCCGTGTCAGAGATGTTGTAGTGTTCCATTCCTAAGGCGTCATAACAAGGTAGTACTGGTACTAGTGTTGAAACGAAGTGTAAAATATGAGTAGTTTGAATGATAGTACTGAAATTGTTGAAATGCACTATTTATGATCGATTGTTGTTGACACTTCGCCATCTCTTAACAAAAGGAAGGAACAAATACACAGTTTGCGTTCTCAAGATTATGCATCCCAAGAGAGTTAACATGTCTTGTGTTCTTCATAAACTGGAATGTGTTTGAGGTATGATTATAGGTCTTATCGAAGGTTTCAACATGCTTTTAATTGCAGAGTTCACCTGGACTTACTGGGTTTTGCTGCCAATGTTTGAATTGGAATAATCATAAGCACTTTTGTAATATTGTTACCGATCTTGCATAGGGAAGAATGACGACTATCCATTTCCCGCTTGTGCTTTGTGAAGAATGACAAACACTGCAGCCGAGGAATCAAAGAGGCTATTTGGGAGAGAGTAGAATCACCATCACTCAAAACAGGGGAGGCTTACGACCCCGTAATAGCCACAACAACAACAAATCAATAAAAGAGTATTACAAGCTGTCGTTAGAAATTTCAAATATCAATATCTTACTTGGGCATCCAAGAAGTTCAAAACGCATGCTGACATTACCGTGCCAACTTTGAGGTAAAATCCTGATGTATTGAGCTAAAACGTCTTCATAAAACAAATGTATCACCGGAGTTGATTGATCCCGGCTGCCCTCAAATTGCTGAAATTGAGAAGTAGTTAAAACACGTAAGAAACGCTACTTGAATAGGCACCTGTAGTCTTTCTGTGCTCATGAAATATACAGAAATTGAATAGTTTCAATATTGTCTGGAGGGAAAGCCGCTCAGTTGAATTGCAATCAGGGGCGTAGCCAGCTTTTTTGGTGGGGGGGGGGGGGGAATAAAATTTCTGGGGCACACAGACGAAAAAAATTACAGTTGCATCATACAATACATAGAGACTGTATGTCTTCGAGCTTCAAAAAAGGCTTTATTAGGACGAAGTGCGACCGTAGCTCGCAAAAATTTTGGTATTTTACACTATTTTCTCCCATTATCAGGATGGGAATGGCTTTATCTTAGCTTATCTTTACAATGTGCGTGCGTAACGGGAAAAATTCTGTATTTTACACTATTTTGGCCCATGATCTGGCTCAATTTTGGTAGAAGGGGGCTCCTTTCCCCTTTTCTTTTCTTTTGCTCTCCTGATTTTGTCTTTAATTTTTTGTCAGAGGGGCACTTTTTTCTTTCATTATTTGTCAGCCCTCCTGCCCCCCCCCTGGCTACGCTAATGATTGCAATAGCGGATCCAGGATTTGACAAATGCTCAAATTACCGGGACTGAAAGGCTAAAATGGGTTATTAAATAGAAATAGGAAGTCTTTGTATGATTTTGGAGATTTGACGGGGGAACTATCGCCTCGCCCAACACTTATAGATCTATCCCTGCAGTGATCTATTCTAGGTTGTTTTAATAGCATCATCCTACGCGTACCTCGATGATAAATATTGTACTACTAATATTGTTTGAAGCCACTAAATTATGACTTTAAACCATCAACCAAATTGTTTTAAGAAATGTTGAAAATTGCTTTTGGTATAATTATTTTGCATGCTCTGCGAGTTTTGCTTATACTCTTTCTATTTAATTACGTGCTCTAAAGGCCATGAATTACAGAGATGAGTGAACATCAAGGGTGCTAAGGTTCAGTTTTGACTCAAATTTCGAGCGCACTTGCTTGTGTACATTCTGATGTCATATCAGAGTCCCTACCTCTTCAGCGCCATCTTTATCCTTCACAAAGTCATACAGCACCGGATCTGCATCCAAACTGGTCTTAACCTTATACGAGGTCACCCATTGTTCAGCATCTGTCCTTCCTTGTACAATAACACCAGCAATGTGTGTATGCCTGTAAAGGTTTACTTGAATCCAGGGCTGTGTATCACTGATCAACGCTACCCATGCTCCTGGCATACCAGTTACGGCCTCCTGGTTTAGACGCCACTGCAACAGACCAGTACCGTTGCTTAAATCGCTTGACGCTTGAAGTTGGTCATCAGTGATGTTTCCATCTTCTACACCAAGCTTGTCTTGACAATGAATTAACATACCTGTGACGAATATTAAGGGATCTGGAATGAGCGTTTTGAGCGTTTCGACAGTATTTTTGTGGGACATGAGAGCACATCAGACTTATCGAATTGCATTTTGAATACGAAGAATATCTTTCTGATATCAAATAATTTTCATTTTTTGAAATTTACGATATAATACAAATTTTATGACAAATTATTAAAATTTGATATTTTTCACATTTTTGATATATAACAGTCCTCGAAGTAAATTTTATAAATCTAATGACATATTCTTAAAGTGTATGTAGCTGGGAGGAAAAGCCGACGATCAATTGAAAATTTTGACCTTTCATATTGAAGATATCGATTTTTTCCCAAAAAGACCTATTTTTTTTGTGTTTTGGGAAAAAAATTTACGTTTGAGCTAGACAAAATTAGGACATCAATGCTTTTTGTTGTAAGTATCTATAAAGACATATCCAACAACATTATCAACAAAGGAGGAAATATTGAAAATACTAAAAACAAAGATAGCCGCTAAATATTAAATTAAACTTTGATAAATTGCACCATGTCAGCACGATACAAAGAAAAGTTTGGTGTTGCATGTATTGAAGCTTATAATCTTTACAGGTACGAACATATTGAAATCTCAAAAGTAACACTTTGTGATTTTGTGAGTCACATAATTACAGATGTGACTTTTACTTTAAAACAATAATCTTGACATTTAATCGACTACCAGGACATCCCAGAAGCTCGACACGAAATGCAATATTTCCATTCCACGATCGAGGTCTTATACGAATATACTGCGCTATGACTCCTTCGAAAAACAGGTGCGTTGCTAGGCTATTCTGGTCCCAACTTCCCTGAAACAGCTATAAGAATATAAATATATATATATTTTTAACTTGGTTGATACTTTAGTGGACAACATAATCTGATTATATGAATGGTTTTGTTTTATTTTGCCCAGTTAAATTACATTTTTATTCAATGATCGTTTATTCCCCTTTGAATAACCCGATAAAATGGCTGAATCACATTAGTTTAATTTAAGTATGTAATTAAATAAGAAACAGTTATGTACCAACAGCAAGCAAAATAACGGATTAAATTTGCCGTTTAATTAGTTGATCATGTTCAACAAAAGTCGCGTACTTCAAAGATTGCTGGTATTCAATATTTTCAATTTTCCGATTTTAATAGACCATCAATTGATATATTTCGGCACTTGAAGTTTAATGCGAATTCCACCTTATTTAAAACGGAATGAAACACGGAGACGATATTTCTGATCATACTAATGTAAGAACTTTGGTAACCTACCTCCACTGTTTCATTGTCATCTCTGACATAGTCCCATGTTACTCCATCAATCCCATATTCCACATTATAGGTAGTTACCCACTCCTCCGCATCCCCTCTTCCTTGCAAAACCACACCAGTTACCAGTAGCTGACGGTACAGATTAATTTGAAGCCACTGCTCCTGGTCATTAACTCCGGCTACCCATCCATCATTCATATTAAGCCTCGCGTTGGCTGCGTCAAGGCTTCCGGATACACTGGATGCAGTCAATTGACCATCCGTTATGTTTCCAACTTCGATTCCCATTTGGTCTTGGCAGGGCATGGTAACTGGCACATGTAAGTAAGAATCATAAGCGTTAATTTAAATATGATGGACTTGAGGGTCGGAGCATAAAAGTAACGTTCTCCGGATAATTGATTAATTCATTAAATGTTGGTGACTTTTGGGCAATTTTAACAAATAAAATGCAATTTCTACATGGGATTTTTTTTTTGAAATATGACTTATGCGTCAATCAATAATGTTTACAACATTTTGCTGCGACCATGATGACCGCTTGAAATTCATAAGTAGAAGTAAAATGCATGTTTTCAATGCTTTTATGTTTGTTATTACACTTTATATATTTGATATACAAGGCTTCTTTAATTTTAAGAGAATTCAAAGAAGATTAGAAGATTATGGCGGGTTTTACATGACACAATGCTTGCGTAATAACCACTGATCACTGTAAACAGTTACATTTAAATTCGGGTATTTTTCTTTAAAGACACTATTGAGTTGGTTGTTAATATTGAACGACATTCGACGAATGAGGTATCACAATTCGCTTAAGTAAACCATCCTCCTTTCTATGTTAAAATATTGTGAATACGAGTAGTAATTCTGAAGCGAATCTATAACGGCTGTGTTACTTTTTGTGAAGACGTTAGGTCAAATGGCAATGTTGTAACGGTTATCAGTCAAATATCAGGCGTTACCTGGACATCCAAGAAGTTCCACTCGCATACTTATCTGACCATGCCACTCTACAGGTCGTATACGAACATAGTGTGCCTTCACTGGTTCGTAGAACAGGTGAGTGGTATTTGTGTCACGATCATAGCTACCTTCGAAAACCTAAAGTGATTAAACAAATAAGTTATAATTAATTTAAACCTGTGATCTTAACACAAAATTAAAACGTACCTCAAATTTAGAAAATCAAGGTATTGTTTTTAGTAGCTGGAGTGCGTCTCATATAACACGGGCGACTTCATTATTTTACGTAAAACAAGCAAAATCATACAAAATCAGCCAAAGTTGGTCTATGAACAGTGCAGCAAATCGACCACTTCCACACCAAGATATCCACAGGGCCAGGGATTATCCTGGGTCATCACTAAATAGGCCTTATTCTGTTATTTCTTTCAACCAGTCCATGAATCAGCTGCAGGCTACTCAATTTAAGACAAATTTCAAAGTTGGTCAAATCTTAATAAAAAACATACCAACATTCCTTTCGTCATAAGTATTCAGAAAAAAAGATTTGACCAACTTTGAAATTTCACCCACTGCATAAGCGGTCATTTTGCAAATAGCACTGTTGCACTACTTGGATTTTAGGGGGTGATTTTGAAGTGTTATCAAATATGCTTTTCTGAAATAAATGGTGATTAAATGGGTTCTGTTGCATTTATTGGTGAGCTAAAAGCTTATTTGTCTTAATTTGAGTAGCCTACAGCTGATTCATGGAATGGTTGAATGGCATATCGCTAAAATCAAGAAATGACGAAATAACAGAATAAGGCCTATTTAGTGATGAACCAGGATAATCCTTAGCCCTGGGAATATCTAGGTGTGGCAGTGGTCGATTTGCTGGAATGTTCATAGACCAACTTTGGCTGATTTCGTATGATTTTGCAGACAAAAGGGACGCAGGGAGGGGGAAAAGCCATAATATACGATTTCGGTCAAATTTTAATTCTGGTCATTTTGAGGCGACGGAATATGTGGTATTATTAAGGAATTAATTAAAATCGCTCTGTTGTCCTATAAGCACATTTTGCTGAATCCAATTAGGTGTAAGTTAGGATGTGTATAAACATCACAAAATATGCCAAAAAAATCAGGTTTGAAAAAAAGTATTCAATTGCAATATGCTACAGTATCATTATGTTACATAATATGCTGAAACTCACCTCTATTTCACCATATTCATCATGAACATATTCCCAAATAGTATGATCCAGACTGATTTCAACTTTGTATCTTGTAACCCACTGATCTGCTGATGGATTTCCTTGCATATTTACACCAGTAACCATCATCTGACGAAACAGATTAATCTGTAGCCACTGATTCGAGTCGCTAACACCCGCCATCCACGCTCCAGTTGTACCATTGACCTCCGGTAGCTGGTTGTATCTGGCGTAGATAGCTGACGAAGTATCGCTTGATGCGGTTGAAGCAGTTATTTGGTTGTCAATAATAAGACCGGATTCCATACCAAATGGATCTATACATGGCAAGGTAGGTGCTTTAGGAAAAGTAAGAATTTTTTGATTGTAAAAAAACCGATAGAAGATGTGTCAAATAACATGTCTTATTCAAACTATTATGAAAAAGTAATCCAAGCTTGTTCACAGTGGGAAAAAAACGGGTACATCAGATTGTGTTGTTTATCGGGATGACATTTTGTTACTTATACTATATCAATTTGCAAAATAATACACTAGAAATTATGTTGCGGATTTGTCGGTAAATTTCGCATGCATGCATCTCAATATCTTGAAACTAAGAGTATACGAATACGATTTTATTTTTGCAGCAAAGTAAATGGAATATACGAAATTCAATATTCAAGTAATTCAAAGCTGCCTATTAGAAGCACCATACGCAATGAATTTGAAACGTCCTTACATGAACTTATATGCCAATACACATTTCATCCTGTGAATGTCTGAGTGGTTGTTTACTAATTCGGTGTTACTTTCAATTAATTTATATTTTAAGCATAGGACATTATATATTATGATAATAAAACAATCATTTATGTGATTAGCAGTTAGAGCAAGCTTTTTTATTAC